>NC_088371.1:20490412-20507912 GCF_034508935.2 Berghia stephanieae
AAAAAAAAAAGAAAATGACTCATTTAGACAAAGGGTCTGTAATTATTGGTAATCCAGCCTGCTGCTGCATCAGACAGACATCAGATTACAGACAGCTCCATTCGTCACTGTGCCGTCGTCGGCTTTATCATCGCTGTAGTCATCATCGCTTTCTCTCTACCCCCCCCCCTCTCTCTCTCTCTCTCTCTCTCTCTCTCTCTCTCTCTCTCTCTCCGTCTGTCTAATCCGGCGTCCAGTTGTTTCCGATGACGCCCCCATTGTTTCAACCCTCACCAAGGTCATTTGAGGTCACGGGTCACGGGGTAACCACTGCTCTAGAAAAACCCATATTTTACAATTTGGCCAGAAAACTCGTCCTTCAAATATCGATCGATTTAAGTGACCCTTATCTTGGAAGAAAAAAAAACAACAAAAAACTAAAATACAAAACAAAACAAAAAAAAAAAAAATACAACCCTCTCAAACCTGGAATTTCTCGAAGATGAAGGTCTTTTAAATCGATCGATATTTGAAGGTCGAATTTTCTGGCCAAATTTTTAAATAATATTGGTTTTTCCAGAGAATGCCAGTGCTAGCTGCCTTCAATGTCTGGTTTATAATCTAGTAATCTGTGCATGATTTATTAGCTCACAGACTCTCAACGAAACAAAGACAGCTCGTGCATTAAAAAAAAACTTGAGTAGTTATATAGCGCACTATCCAATAATCAAAACTCTTTGCAACGGGGATCGATCATAGCCAGCAGCAGCACTAAATATGTAGGACGAGACGTGACGCCTTTTAGGCGATATTACAATTTTTTATTATTTTTATTTTTTTTTAAATTTTCGACAGTGAATATGTTGTTATTGCCCATGTACTCATTTTACGACTGAGTACGGTGAGAGAATGTGAGTGAAGAGCCTTTTCCAAGGACTTAATTGTGTGCCGATCAGAGCGGGAATCGAGCCCAGGATACTCCAATTTGAGTTCGAGTGTCATCTCTGTCGGAAAAAAAAATAATATCGCCCAACAGGCGTCATGTTTTTTTTCTGCATGTTAAGTGTTGCTGTTGGCCAGGGACCCCCTTGTAAAGCGCTTTGAGAACTTTTAGTGGATATTGCGCTATATAAAAGCTCATGTTTGTATTTTTTAAAAACTTGCAAACCTTTTTAAAGTCAAAGGTAATTGCATCACCCATTGACTCAAACGATTCTTTTGAAAATCTGCTAGGTCATATAGATAGTATGAAGTTGACGTCACTCGGGTCTATGTTATTGTTTTTTGCTATCCGCGGTTATGAATAATTCTCACTACACTGTATTAACCAGACTATAATTTTCCTTCATTTACATACGATAATAATATTTCTGTACATTCCATTTCCACAGTATAGTAGTATAATGATTAATACAGATGCATGACTATTCGTAAGGGCCTGAAATTCCACGCAAATATTGTGGGTATTCCACTAGTGAATTATGGGCAAATAATTTGGTGATGAATATTATATCGATTAGGAAATGCATTTGACAACATTATCGTGACGAATAAAAGTGTCACAAGCCGATGATGTCAATTAACATATCGGATCAAAGAGCTTATCGATCTGTTTCAAGCTTGTTTGTCCAGAATTAGGGTTTTAGCTTGTTATGTGTTAAGTTGTTATGATAAAGTAATGGCAGCGGTGGTGGTGGTGGTGATGCTGATGGTGGTGGTGGTGGTGGTGATGGTGGTGATCATGACGTTGCTGCTACTGCAAATGACGATGAATATGATGATGATGGTGATGATGATGATGACGATGATGATGATGATGATGATGATGTGATGATAATGATAATGATGATGATGATGATAACCATAGTTGTCCTACTGACGAAGGCTAAGGACCGAAACGTCCTTTTATCTTCCTTATATCCCAGAGGTAGAAGAGCATCAGTCTCTCCCATCGATCATGTCATTACCTATTTAATCCACTTAATTCTCGATCCAATCACGATGTTATCATACCATTCGTTCACTTCAATTCTCAATCTATCCCCCCCCCCCCCCTCTCTCTCTCCCTCTCTCTCTCTCTCTCTCATCGATCATATATCTTTTCTCTCTCGATCCTATCACGTTATCTCCCAATTCTCAATACAACGCCCCACCTCCTTTTTTTTTTTCCTCCCCCCCCCCCCCCCCCCCCCCCCCCCCCCGTCCAACCATCTCATTTCAGGAATCAGTCACTAGTGTATTAATTGTGTAACCTTTTGTTCCCTGTCCTACTGGCGAAGGCTAAGGACCGAAACGTCCTTTTATCTTGCATATCTCTCTCTCTTTCTCTCTCTCTCGCTCTCTCTCTCTCTCTCTCTCATCGATCATTGCATAATGTATTTAATCCACTTAATTCTCGATCCTATCAGGATGTTACAATTTCATTCGTTCACTTCAATTAATTCTCGATCTATCCTGCCCCCCCCCCCTCTCTCTCTCTCTCTCTCTCTCTCTCTCTCTCTCTCTATCTATCTATCTCTCTCTCTCATCGATCATATATCTTTCTCTCTCGATCCTATCACGTTATCTCCCCAATCCCCAATTCACCCCCCCCCCCCCTTTTTTTTCCTCCGCCACCCCCCCCCCCTCCAACCATCTCATTTCAGGAATCAGTCACTAGTGTATTAATTGTGTAACCTTTTGTTCCCTGTCCTACTGGCGAAGGCTAAGGACCGAAACGTCCTTTTGTCTTGCATCTCTCTCTCTCTCTCTCTCTCTCTCTCTCTCTCTCTCTCTCTCTCTCGAATCGATCATTACATATAGTATTTAATCCACTTAATTCTCGATCCTATCAGGATGTTACAATTTCATTCGTTCACTTCAATTAATTCTCGATCTATCCTGCCCCCCCCCCCCTCTCTCTCTCTCTCTCTCTCTCTCTCTCTCTCTCTCTCTCTATCTATCTATCTCTCTCTCTCATCGATCATATATCTTTTCTCTCTCGATCCTATCACGTTATCTCCCAATTCTCAATTCAACCCCCCACCTCCTTTTTTTTCCTCCGCCACCCCCCCCCCCCCCCCAACCCATCTCATTTCAGGAATCAGTCACTAGTGTATTAATTGTGTAACCTTTTGTTCCCTGTCCTACTGGCGAAGGCTAAGGACCGAAACGTCCTTTTGTCTTGCATATCTCTCTCTCTCTCTCTCTCTCTCTCTCTCTCTCTCTCGAATCGATCATTACATATAGTATTTAATCCACTTAATTCTCGATCCTATCAGGATGTTACAATTTCATTCGTTCACTTCAATTAATTCTTGATCTATCCTGCCCCCCCCCCCCCCCCCCCCCCACTCTCTCTCTCTCTCTCTCTCTCTCTCTCTCTCTCTCTCATTTCAAGAGCCAGTCACTCGTAGCCGGTCGCGCCAACTCACCCCCACCCCCCCACCACCACTCACTAACGATTCCCTCTCCTACTGCCAAGTCTAGCGCCTGTCTGCTGCTTCCACTTCCAGTTTCCAGTCAGTCAGCCATTTACTAGGCTACTGGTCTCACTGACTATGAGAAATACGACGGGATTACAACACACTAGATACCACTCGCTTCGTCATCATCACCACCACCACCACCATCATCCTACCGGCGAGAAGCATTAGCAGCACATCGGCACAGACAAACGCGCGACTTAAATCACACAATCCCTACTTATTTCTTGTAATTTGTTATCCATCTCATTTTCTTTTTTTCACTGAGCTAAACCGATTTGTGAAGATAATATAATATCACACCACGGTTGTGTATTCGTATCTAGATCCGTCTATTATATAATATTGTTGCAAAGACAGTTGATAAAAATTATTTTGTCATTTTTTCATAACACAATAAATTTAGTCTGTGGTGTTTTTAAATTTAATTCCTGCAGTTAAATTTTGATTTCAAGAACTCAAGTCAGGTTATTGTATTGATTTGTCGTGATTTCGTTGGATTTGTAAATTTGATCAAAGCATACAGGTTGGTCTATGCATGCATTTAAGAAGAAAAAAAGTTATTTATATGTTATAATCCTAGCCTATTTATATGTTTGTTACCCTGAAATAAACCGTTACAGTTACATGAGAGTTCTTTCAGCCTGACCAACTAGCTACCCAAACCAGTATATAACTATGACGTTAGTGCCTTAGCAACGGTACGATGTCTCTTCTTGTAACAAATGGCGTGGCCATTGTCAGTGATAATGGGCGGCAATGATCTCAAAACTCTTGACTCCTGTGGTGCATCCTTGGGTAAGATGCGTTGAGAACATTAACCGACTCTACTCAGGTGTAAATGAATACCTTGGTATAGGCAATGAAGGGGAGTCAACATTTGTATTGCCTTTTTAACCGGCTGTATGTGCTTCATGGCTATGAAGAACAATTTAAATAATAAAACTATACTCTTACTCTGAAGCACAGACTGGAGAAGTGTGAATATTATTATTTGCTGGCATGTTACAAGAAGTACATTGTCACGAACCACAACGACATTGGAAATCCTCCGATTTGAAGTCCTCCGATTTCTATGGTCACGAATCCAAAAATCATAGTGACGATACTCGTTATATATATATATATATATATATATATATATATATATATATATATATATATATATATATTTTCTCTCTCTCTCTCTCTCTCTCTCTCTCTCTCTCTCTCTCTCTCTCTCTCTCTCTCTCTCTTAGGAGAATGTTTAAGAACCCCCCCTGCAAATTCCAAATTGTCATACATTTCCTCCACACGATACTTAATTTCTCTACACTTAATCGCATAACTAATAAGTAGCTATCTACATACCATACATATGTATTTTGTGTGCAGTAAAACAAGTTTTACATAACAGCATAAAGATCTTTTATATATATATATATATATATATATATATATATATATATATATATATATATATATATATATATATAAAAACAAAGATGTTTTTCAAACTTTGTGATGTACAAAACAAATCTGAACAAAAAGAGGATATGTTCATTGTATCGTGACGAATGTGACTATTTATTTCCTATAATTCGTAAGGACCATTTTTCTGGCCCAAAGTGTAAACATTTGTTTTTCCAAAGTTACGGCAGTACACTGAAGGTATTTATTTTGAATGAATCATTATAACTGAAACTAAAAAAATCCGGTTTTGAATATCAAAGTTGCATTCCAAACTCATCTCACAAACAAGATTACGTTCGCTTGCCCAAAGCTTGAGTTTTAACAATTCGCATAGAATTCCAAGAACTGTGTCTGGAAACTATTCAAAATTAAATCTTTGTTTTTTTTTTAAGTTTAAGCGCCGTAGTTCATACCCATTGCAACTGTGAGCAGACAGTAACACAAGATTGCTACCCTTTGGACAGGACGCCGGTCTATCGCATATGGTTCACATTTTGCCAGATATTATACATAGCTAAGCAATCACTGTTTAGTGGATAAAGGAATAAAAAAATAAACAATATTTAAAAAAAAACATCCCCTCTTGATACTGGTCTCACTGTATTGCAAGTATGCGGCTATGTGGTCTTGTGGTATGACACTCGCTTTCGGATCGGAAGGTCCTGGGTTCGAGCTTCGCGCTTGGTGCATAGTTGAGTCCTTGGAAAAGGCTCTTTACTCACATTCTCTCACCTTACTCAGGTGTAAAATGAGTACATGGCCGTTAACAGCGTTGTCTTTGTCCGAAAAATTGTAATATCGCCTAACAGTCGTCATGTCCCGTCCTACATGTTAAATGTTGCTGTTGACCAGGGACCCCCTGTAAAGCGCTTTGAGCACATTTAGTGGATATTGCGCTATATAAAGCGCAAATTTAAGCTCAAGCCCGCTACTAAGTGAGCTATCTAGACACCCTAAATATACTAGATATATCTAGGAATGTTTTGCATAGGGGCATGTTTACGGTATAGAAATTCTTATTGACAAAAAAAACAAAACAAACCCAAACCAAAACAGAAACACTCCAGCTCTTATTCAGAATAGCAGTTTGCTGTTATCATAACGATAATCTATCTATTTTTCGTATATATATTATAATGCATTCGTAAATCGTATCAAAATAAATTTGCGTTACGATTGTGCTTCAAGTGGTGCAATGCATTTGTTGTCTGACACAATGAGCTTTTCAGCTGCGGATAATTACATATTGTAATTATTATAATTTCTAAACACACAGACATACACACGCACACATTCACACACATTATTCTATTACACACACAGTGGGTCACACACATTATCTATCTATCGATATATATATAATATATATATATATATATATATATATATATATATATATATATATATATATATATATATATATATATATATTATATGCCTTTCACTGATAAAACATTTTTTTTGTGACTTAGCCAGAAAGTTTGTTTTACTTTACAGAAAATATTTACTTACATGTTATATCAACATATTAAGATACTCCTCAATTTGTCAAGTGTTAGAATTGTAGGAAGTCTTGGGTTTAGTTATCATGACATTTTGATACGTAAGAAACACCATCTTAATCTGTTGATATATTAAATAAGAGTTGAGTTTGTTAGGCTTAACTCTCTCCTTACCAGCCGTTTTCAGGATTTTCCCCAAAACCTCACGCCCAAGTAACACAAAAATATATTTTTTATCACTGAAACACAATAGCAGTAAAGTTATTCCGATGCATAACTTATTTAGCAAAACATGCTCGACAACACACCGTTCATTTTCTTTAAATTTTATGATGTACAAAAGACATTTGAATGAGAAAAATGTTGGTTGTATCGTAACGAATGTGTCGAATTTTCCTATTGTTGGTGTTAAAGGAAAAAAACAAAATTATTTTGACAAAGTGTCATAGTAAACAAAGCTCCATCTATCGTGACACTGTGACACTATCGAGAAGGCAACGATGCGATTAACCTTACACAAGTCGTGGAGACAAGATTATGTCTTTCAAATCAAAAGATTTGACATGTTTTGCAAAATAAGTTATCCATCGGAATAACTTTACTTCTAGATAGACGTCTATTATATTTCAGTGATAAAAATATATATTTTTGTGTTACTTGGGCGTGAGGTTTTGGGGAAAATCCTGAAAATGGCTGGTAAGAAAAGATTAAACCCAACAAACTCAACTCTTACTTAATATATCGACAGATTAAGATGGTGGCTTCTTACGTATCAAAATGTTATAATAACTAAACCCAAGACTTCGTACAACAGTAACACTTGACAAATTGGGGATTATCTTAATAAGTTGATATAACATGTAAGTAACAATTTGTTTACTTTTTGTTTCTATAACTGCAAAGGGGTGAGATGATGGAGTGGTTAACTTTTTCCTTACCCATGATTTTCAGTATTTTCCCAACATGGCAGTTGGTGAAGTTTACCCAGCAGAAAATTTGATTTTTAAACTCAAACAAGAAACTTTCTACAAAATAACTTTATGTTCTTAGTCATTTAACAAAGATCATACTTCAAAGTTTGTGATGTACAAAATAAATCTGAATGAGAAAAAAAAAAGTATATTGTGTCGTAACAAATAGGACGATTTTGCTGTAAGTGGTAAGGAGGGGGGTTAAGCTAAGGCATAGCCCTGTGACCCGTAATGTCCCGGGTTTGAGTCTACCTTCATGCATATTCTTTCTCTCTTTCTCTCTCTCTCTCTCCTCTCTCTCTCTCTCTCTCTCTCCTCTCTCTCTCTCTCTCTCTCTCTCTCTCTCTCTCTCTTTCCATTCAACCCACCAACCCACTCAGTATATCTTATCTTATTCATATTGGTTTTTTTTTTCACCTTATTATTAACCTAATAGTCTTTGTCATTAACCTCACCCCCGATTGCTCACTTTTAACAACTAGGGTGATTTCTATTGACATCATACGTTTCTTCTTTCTCCGTTTCTCAGAGGACGAGAGACGCATGCGCACAACCAACATGACGTTCTCTCTCTAATAACTTTTCCGCCGGTGACGTCACAGACTATGGGTGACGTCCATGCAAGGGACGCTACTCTTCCGCTAATCTCATTCCCTATACATCTAACGTTTTCACAATAAAACAATAAGGAATTACAGCAATGCCGCCTTGAATGTAAATCTGACAACTGTTACCCCCAAGTATCTACTCATTTTAGAATGTGAATAAAAAGCTTTTTCCAAGGATCAAATTTTAAGGGGCTACAGAAGTCGAACCTGGGACTTACGTGCCATTGCATTAGACCTTTAAAAATCGATTTAAATATAATTTTACAATGCTATTTTGCATAGTATGTATTATATTTGTGAAGGCCGGTTGGGTTGGTGGGTTGAATGGAGAAAGACACACACACACACACACACACACACACACACACACACAGAGAGAGAGAGAGAGAGAGAGAGAGAGAGAGAGAGAGGGGGGGGGTTGATATCAAAAGATTCTTATACATAATATCGTATCTGTTTTTAACCGTAACCTATAACCTACTTTGTGTTTTGTATTTGTTGTGTGTGCGTATGTGTATTTGTGTGTGTGTGTGTGTGTGAGAGAGAGAGAGAGAGAGAGAGAGAGGGAGAGAGAGAGAGAAAGAGAGAGAGATAGATAGATAGATAGATAGATGATAGATTGTGTGTCCGTGTGTGTGTTTGTGTGTGTGTGTGAGAGAGATAGATAGATAGATAGAGAGAGATAGAGGGAGTGATAGATAGATAGATAGATAGATAGATAGATAGATTGATAGATAGATAGATAGATAGATAGATAGATAGATAGATAGATAGATAGATAGATAGATAGATAGATAGATAGATAGATAGATAGATAGATAGATAGATAGAGAGAGAGAGAGAGAGAGAGAGAGAGTAGATAGATGAGATAGAAATAGAAGATAGATAGATAGATAGATAGATAGATAGATAGATAGATAGATAGATAGATAAGATAGATAGATAGATAGATAGATAGATAGATATAGATAGATAGATAGATAGATAGATAGATAGATAGATAGATAGATAGATAGATAGATAGATAGATAGATAGATAGATAATAGATAGATAGATAGATAGATAGATAGATAGATAGATAGATAGATAGATAGATAGATAGATAATAGATAGATAGATAGATAGATAGATAGATAGATAGATAGATAGATAGATAGATAGATAGATAGATAGATAGATAGATAGATAGATAGATAGATAGATATGATAGATGATAGATAGATAGATAGATAGATAGATAAGATAGATAGATGATAGATAGAGAGAGAGAGAGAGAGATAGATAGATAGATAGATAGATAGATAGATAGATAGATAGATAGGAGAGAAAGATAGAAGATAGATGAGAGAGAAGAGAGAGAGAGAGAGAGAGAGAGAGAGAGAGAGAGAGAGAGAGAGAGAGAGAGAGAGAGAGAGAGAGAGAGAGAAAGTTGTGGTGCGTCTTTGTGCATGTGTGTATTAATTTTAGGTTAATGTCTGTGCATAATTGTGTGCATTCATAAAAGTATGTGTTAATGATATCACAGACATTTCCACACACTGTAGATTATTTACTCTGTCTACACACATCAATTCAATTCAATTGTGTAGTGGTGTGTAATTGGCGCCTGGATCGTAATTAACTCCCTTTGAATTTGGAAACATGTGGCTGGTGAAGTGGATGCTCTCTCAACAATTACGATTTAAAAAAAAAAAAATAAATTGAAATTAAAGATAAAAAATAAATAATGAAAATGAAAATCACAATTATGTTTTATTGTTGTAGTGATGATGATAGTGGTGGCTATGATGGTGATGATGATGCTGATGATGGTGATGATGATGATGTTGAGGATGATGATGATGTTGAGGATGATGATGTTGTTAATGATTATGATGATGATGGTGGTGTTGGTGGAGATGGTGATAATGATGATGATGATGATGATGATGATGATGATGATGATGATGATGATGATGATGATGATGATGATGGTGATCGCGGTGATGGTGGTGGTGGTGGTTGTGATGATGATAATTATGATGATAAATATGATTTTGTTACCTGCTGCTAAAAAATATTAATGAAGATAGCAATGAAAGATAATTTAATTAGATCAGGATGATAATAATGATTATAAGAATAAAAGGAGATAGGCATAGATCTATATTATAAGAGAGGTAGATAGACTCAACTAACAGATGGAAAGGCTTATAAATAGATAGATGGATAATTAGAGAGGTGAACGAGAGAGAGAGAGAGAGAGAGAGAGAGAGAGAGAGAGAGGCCCATAGAGATAGATGGATAGATAAGGACAGATAGAGAGACCAACGTATAGTCACATATAGAATGTGATTGATAAAATAAAATAGATAGAAGGGAGAGAAAGAAAGAGAAGAGAGAGAGAGAGAGAGAGAGAGAGAGAGAGAGAGAGAGAGAGAGAGAGAGAGTTGAGAAAAAAAAAGAGAGAGAGAGAGAGAGAGTTGAGAAAAAAAAAGAGAGAGAGAGAGTTGAGAAAAAAAAAAGAGAGAGAGAGAGAGAGAGAGTTGAGAAAAAAAAAGAGAGAGAGAGAGAGAGAGCGAGAGAGAGAGAGAGAGAGAGAGAGAGAGAGAGAGAGAAGAGAAGAGAGACGGAGAACATTATTCATTTTGTTCATTCAATCACTGACTCATCATCCCCAAGAGTTTTTTCTAACACAAGATTAATGTTGTTTGCCTTTTTTCTGCCCCACAGATCATCCCCTCAGTGCCAGCTATTCACTACACTAGACCAGTTTGACATTCATACATTTTTCTGGAGTTTTTGTTTCTCTTTCTGATTCACGGTGACTCATTCGATCGGAGTTTGTTGTGTACGTTTGGGAACTACCATTGGCAGGTTCGTACACTGTTTTAAAAACATTTTCTATTTTATTATTTATTTTCGTTTCTCTCTTCTTATTTTTTGTTGTCAATCGTTTCCCTCTCCTTTTTTCCCCTTTTTTGTGTTCTTCCTCGCTCTTCTTTTATGATTATAGTTACCGCTTTCATTCAAGTTCTCTCCGTTTTCTTTCATTCTTATGCCCCCCCCCCCCCCTCCTTTTTCCTATCAGCATTACTTATTATTGATCTCTGCATCCCTTTCTTTACTAATTTCAATCTTTCATTATCTCTTTCCTTCTCTCTATCGTACTGCAATCACTTATACCAACACCACCAACACCATAACTGCAGCTACTACAACCATAACTGTTGTTGCTACTCTACTACTACTACTACTACTACTACTACTACTACTACTACTACTACTACTACACTACTACTACTACTACTACTACACTACTACTACTTACTACATCACTACTATTACTACTATCTACTACTACTACTACTACTACTACTACTACTACTACTACTACACTACTACTACTACTACTACTACTACTACTACTACTACTACTACTACTACTACTACTACTACTACTACTACTACTACTACTACTACTACTACTACTACTACTACTACTACTACTACTTACTAACTACTACTACTACTAACTACTACTACTACTACTACCACTACCACCACACCCCCACCCACCACACTACTACTACTACACTACTACTACTACTACTCTACTCACTACTACTACTACTGCTACTACTACTACTACTACTTCTACTACTACTACTACTACTACTACTACTACTACTACTACTACTACTACTACCACTACTACTATCACCACAACTACTACCACTACCACTACCACTACCACCACCGCCACCACCATTACCAAGACCATCATTATATCGACCCATTACGTCATCCGCATACCTATAGTATCCCAACAAAAGCCAACGTGATATCTGTATGACCCCCCCCCCCCCCCTTCCCACCCCCGCTCCCACCCACCGTGACTCATCCATCTAGTTAACTGGACAAGACAGTTGCTCTGGGATCGTTAAGGGGGAAATCATAGCGTATCACATGAGTACGATGTATTATCATGGGTTTGATATGTAATATCACGTAGTTTGTGGTTCGCATTGGTTTATGTAGTAGTGATTTATAGAAGGGACAGGAGTATGGGTGTATGGATGGATTGATGGATGGATGGATGGATAGATAGATACATGGATGGATGGATGGATGACTGGATGGATGGATGGATACATGGTTGGATGGATACATGGTTGGATGGATGAATTGGTTTAGTGGGAATGGAATGATGATTGGATGGGTGAGTATATATGCATTGATATATGGATGGATAGATGAATGGATGGGTGGGTTTTGTGGATGGATCATGTATGTTTGGATGGATGGGTGAGTGGATGGATGGAGGATGGATGGGTGCATGGGTGAATGGATGGATGGATGGATGGATGGATTGATGGATGGGTGGTTGGATGGATGGATGTGTGCATGGGTGAATGGATGGATGGATGAATAGATGGATGAATAGATGGATGGATGGATGGACGAATGATTGGTGGGTGGTTGGATGGATGGATAGATTATGGGTTGATGGTGGGTGGATGTATAGATGGATGAATAGATGGATGGATGGATGGATGGATGGATGGAGGGACGGGTGGATGGGTGGGTTGTGGGATGGATGGATGGATGGATAATGGATTGATGAAAAGATTGATAAATAGATTGATAAATGGACGAAAGGTTACATGGACAGAAAAAGCACAATGTCTCAATGTAATAATATGTGAATCTTTCTGGTTCCAAATAGATCAGTTCGAAACGAGAATATAACGATGGAGACAAAAAAAAAAAAGAAAAGAAAAAAAAAGAAAAGTGATTAAACCCCCCCCCCCCCCCCCCCAAAAAAAAAAAAAAAAAAAAAAAAAAAAAACTAACGGTAGGGGAAAAATGCGTGCGAGTATGCAGGAGAGAAACCAGAAAACTTCATTAGAACGTTACATAACGTTCCACTCGTGAGGCTAATGGCAACGGAAAACGACACGGGCTGAGTGTGTAACAGTTGTGGCTAATGTTCTTTTAACCAGTAACACGGGAAAGGTTTTGATAGAAAAAATAAAATAAAATAAACCAAATAATTCTAAAAAAAAAATAGATATAAAAAAGCAACAGATAAAGAAAGAGACAGCAGAAGACATCTAAAAACGAAACAAAAATTATAACTTTAAAAAACAAACAAACAGACAAGAAACAAAATAACAACCTTTCCCCCCCCCCCTCCCAAAGAAAGAAACAAACAAAAAACAAAAAAAAACAAAAAATAAAATAAAACAAACCAAAAAAAAAAATTTTAAAAAGTAAACACACAAAAAATAAAACCCAACAAAAAAACAAACCCAAACAAACATACACAGTAATTGACTGACCTTTGTAGTCTCAATTTCAACTCACATTTTGGACATTATCATAATATATCTATATTATATGTCCACGTGACAGATTAAGATTAAGGAGTAGGCACTGCTGTGAGATAAAGAACTGAACAAGTGTGGATGGAGGTCCCAGACAAAGCAAGAAAGAAAAATACAAGAAAAAAACCCATCCCAAAAATCATTCTACCTCGACTGGGGATCGAACCTCAGACCTTCTGTTTATCGGTCAGATCGTGCTACTACTACTACTACTACTACTACTACTACTACTACTACTACTACTACTACTACTACTACTACTACTACCACTACTACTACTACTACTAGATCTGAACAAGTGTAGATATATGAAAGGTGCCAAAGCAAGAAATAAAAATACAAGAAAAAAAGAAGAAAAAACCATCCCAAAAAATCGGTCATGACAGAAAAAGTTTACATCCTCGGACAATGCGGGATAATGGTATTTTACTGTACATCGTATTTCTGATTTACTCAATCTCAGTATTGCTTGTATTCTATAATATGCTACCAGCAGCTTCCCTAACTCCCTCCCCCCCCTCCCCCCACACACACCCCTCTTATTATTACTACTGTTTAGTGACCTAATAATGGCAATAATAATGATAATATTACCTACATATTATTCAGGAATGCTAATCACAGAGAAATAATTGTAACTATGGTTATTCGGAGGTGTAAGAGTTGGGTGGGGTAGGGTGGCTGTCACGGTGATGGGGGTGTTGTGTCAAAGGTCATGACACAACAAAAATGTTCAATTATTCTGAAAAAAGTACTGCGATACAACTAAATTTTAAAAAAGCTTTTATATAGAGCAATGTTCACTAAACTTGCTTAAAACGCTTTACAAGGTATCCCTAGCAAACACTTTAACATGTAGAACGAGGCATGACGTCTGTTAGGCGATGTTATATATTTCTTTCTCCCGACATACACAAGAACGTTCTTTACGGCCATGTACTAATAATATTTTATACATCTGAGTACGGTGAGAGAAAGTGAGTAAAGAGCAGAGCCTCTTCCAAGGACTTAAATATTATTGGTCTCTCAGAGCTGGAATCGGAACACAGAACACAGGACCGTCCGATCCGAAGAAGGAGATTGTCATACTACGAGCAAATAGCCAGTTATATTATTGTTGTATACACGTTATTTTGATTACTTATTTGTGTCAGGGCATGACATTATCCGTCGGAAGGTGAAAATTTTAGATTTGCATTTTTTTAAATATGTATTTTTTTTTCATTTTCTGAAAGAATGTGCCCCCCAGAGTATTTTAATCTTTATTTGAAGTAAATCGGGTGATTTTTCATGAAGTTATGGTAGATGTTTGGGAAAGGTATCCAGCAACTTTTTCTCAAATTTCATGGTTTTTCAACTTGACTAGCTGTAAAAAATATTTCGAAGTGAAATTAAACTTTGCTATTTCCCGAACATGTACACAAGAGGTTGATTTAATCATTTATGACAAGAACTTATTTTTTACAATAATTGACCTTCTAACTAAACTTGACAAGATCTCAGTTCAAACCTTTCACCATCCGACTGATTATGTCACTCACTGTAACATTTATTGAATGATGTAAAACACTACAACTACTGTGTCATATTTCATGACAACACGTTACTACACACATTTCGTCATAAGGATTATCTTTCACTTTTAATTTTGTTGTCGCACTTTTCCAATGCTTTCTCTTTGAATGAATGAATGAATGAATGAATGAATGAATGAATGAATGAATGAATGAATGAATGAATTTATATAGCGCCTAGATCCACAATGTGCTCAGAGGCGCTTTACAATGCAAATAAAACACAACAATAAATTGATAATTTAAGCATAAAATCTATCATATTATATATATTCTCTTTCTAAGAGATTTCTATCTTCCATCTTGTTCATTTCCCTAATGTTACCTATATTATGTATATATACATGTCTCTCTCCCTCTCTCTCTCTCTCTCTCTCTCTCTCTCTCTCTCTCTCTCTCTCTCTCCCTCGCTCTACTCCCCCCCCCCCCTTTCACACTTTCCTCTTGCATTCATTTTCAACACCAATAAATAGTATGAATGGATTTTCAGATCTAATTTCCAATATATCCTTTCATTACACACATAATTTATCGTGTGTTGGCACAACAGAAGAATTGTTCAATGATATGAACACTCACACACAATCACACTCTCAATAAAATAAAACAAAGCAAAAAACAAAACAAACAAAAGACAAAAAACAACAAAAACAAAGCAAACAACAAACACAAAAGTATCACTGTGTTGATAACACACACACACACACACACACACACACACACACCCGCACGCGTGCACTCAAAATACACAGTATTAGTGTGTTGTCAAAACACACACACATACACACTCACACACACACACGCACACACACACACACACACACACACACACATGGAGGCCCGGTTCCAGACAAAGGGATAGAGGGATACGTCTGCAGTCGGCATGTCATGAAAAAAATCGATCGAACCCGCGTCTCCGTGTCTGTGAACTTTAACTCTACCTGGGTGACGGTGACCGTGATCGGAGGAGAGGCTTATTAAAAATCGAATAATATAGCTGGGATGGGACAGTGTTGGAAACTCTATTATTCCACCCTCTCCCTAATAAATAGTAACGCGTATTAATATCATGTTTACAATCATAATTTGTGACTTCGGATTTTTCAAGCATTGAATTTCACTCAAGTTAGACTTTAAAAAAAAAGAAGTAGGATATCATTTAAATATTTAACTAGATATTTCTAGTCTAGAAATCTTTCTCAAAAAAATATATTTTTTGGTTTAATAGTTTGTGACGTCAGATTATCAAGTGTAAATTTCACTAAAAATCTGAGATTCTTTTAAAAGAAGTATTATTTGAATGTTTTTGGATATATCTCTATAACTCACAGATGACGAAATCAGAATCGATTGAGGGGTAGAATAAACGATTTCTTACACTCATGCGTTTTGGAGTTCGAACTTTGTTCCCAACGCGTACTCTTAAGCTGGTGCATGCAGCGGTTGGGAACACGACCGGAATTCCAAAAAGCAGGAGAGTAAGAATCTTATAATATCGTTCTACACTTCCCCATAAATATTAACGCGTAATGATATCAAATCAAGTTTACAATAATAATTTGTGACTTCAGATTTACAAGCATTAACCCTCTCCTTACCAACTATAGTGAAATCGTAACATTCGTTACGATACAACCAACATCTTTCTTATTCAAATTTCTCTTGTACATCATACAATTTAAAGAAAATGAACAGTGTGTTGTAGAGCATGTTTTACTAAAGAAATTATTTATCACTAGAACTTCCTGCTATTGTGTTGGAGTGATAAAAAATATATTTATGTGTTAGTTGGGTGTGAAGTTCTGGGGGAAAATCCTGAAAATGGCTGGTAAGGAGAGAGTTAACGCACTCAACCCTAACACCGACTATATCCGTAGTTTACCCGGCTTACTTTTACCCCATGCCTGTTTATTACATTTTTCTGAGACAAATTATAGGCGTATCTAGTATCAAAGCTAATGTCTTTAGTTTTTGCATGTTAATTATAGTTGCATAAAACTATATATGTACATGTTCATTTTAATACATTTTTTTCCAATTTTGAAAATTAGCAAAAGTCTCTAGGATTGAGGGAGTTAAACCTCACTCAAGTTAGATTTTTTAAAAAAAAATAGAACCAGGATATCATTTTAGTATTTAACTAGATATTTCTGGTCTAGAAATCTTTCTCAAAACATATTTTATTCTGGTGGTGGCCCCAAAAGTATGGAATGAATTAGATAAAGATACTTGAAAAAAAAAAAACGCCCCCCCCCCCCAGGTTCGTAATGTTAAAAACATATTTATAATTTGGCAGGCTTTTGAGTAGTAAAAGTATTTGTCTTTTGAGTGACCTATTCTGTTTGTGTAGCGCCTTGGAGCACATTTCCTCTCTCTCTCTTTCTCTCTCTCTCTCTCTCTCTCTCTCTCTCCCTCCCCCCTCTCTCTCTCGCTCTCTCTCTCTCTCTCCCTCCCTCCCTATATATATATATATATATATATATATATATATATATATATATATATATATATATATATATATATATATATATATTAATCACATCGCATTTCTCGAATCCTGGAGCCTCATTATTTTTTTTC
>NC_088371.1:20510412-20512912 GCF_034508935.2 Berghia stephanieae
CTTTTGACATTCATATACAAACATACACACACACACACACACACACACACACACACAGATAGATGGAGAGAGAGAGAGAGAGAGAGAGAGAGAGAGAGAGAGAGAGAGAGAGAGAGAGAGAGAGAGAGAGAGAGAGAGAGAGAAACTCTCATTAATATTACTTACTTTTTTAAATGCCACGGAGAAAAATCAGTTTCCATCACAAGCGATCTTATCTTTCAAATACTTATATCTACTATACAGCCTTATTTTTAGGTTTCATATATACATAGATAGAACGAAATTGACGGCTGGCGGAATGAGATAATTGATTTCTATGCATTTCTTTAATAGTTGCTAACAAAAAAAAAAAAAAGAGGCTTTATCCTGATATGTTCTTTGAACACGCTGAGCTGTTCTACGTGTATTGAATTTTCTTCCGACCGAAATTAGAAACTATGTAAATATAACTATCAACTTGTCAAACATTGTCGAACCAAAGACGGCCTTGACGTTTTAGTTAAGCTACTTTTTGAGAAGTTAAATAAGATCAATAAAATAAATACGAACATTAATATAGCGCATTTCCACGGATTTACCGTGTTCTTTGCGCTTCATAACGTCTATTGTATTTCTTCTCTAAAAGGCTAAATGGAATCATATTTCCATTTTATACAGTACATAGGGGGAAGAGGAGGTGTTGTGGAGGAAGAAGAGGGGGAGGAGGAAGAAGAATAAGAAGAATAAGAAGAAGAAGAAGAAGAAGAAGAAGAAGAAGAAGAAGAAGAAGAAGAAGAAGAAGAAGAAGAAGAAGAAGAAGAAGAAGAAGAAGAAGAAGAGGAGGAAGAAGAGTAAGAAGAGGAGGAAGAGGAGGAGGAGAATGAGGATGATGATGATGATGATGATGATGATGAGGAGGAGGAGGAGGAGGAGGAGGAGGAGGTGGAGGAGGAGGAGGAGGAGGTGGAGGAGGAGGAGGAGGTGGACGAGGAAGTGGAGGAGGAGGTGGAGGAGGAGAAGGAGGTGGAGGAGGAGAAGGAGGAGGAGGTGGAGGAGGAGAAGGAGGTGGAGGAGGAGGTGGAGGAGGAGAAGGAGGTGGAGGAGGAGGTGGAGGAGAAGAAGGAGGTGGAGGAGGTGAAGGAGGTGGAGGAGGAGAAGGAGGTGGAGGAGGTGGAGGAGGAGAAGGAGGTGGAGGAGGAGGTGGAGGAGGAGGATGGGAATAAGCTTAATTAATCGATATCTAAAGTAAAAAGAAATGCAGACCAACTTGAAAAATAATGCGTTTTATCAGTGGAGAGTATAGTTTACTGTGCCCAACGCTTTGTTTGAGCTGCAATTCGAATGGCCTGAACGGTTCTTTCATGTTTTATTGATGAGTTCGATGCAGACTACACTGCCGTACGTTGAAAAGAACATGTATAGGCAATGAGATTAGCGGAAGAGTAGCGTCCCTTGATTGCCGTCACCCATAGTCTGTGACGTCACCGGCGGAAAAGTTATTAGAGAGAGAACGTCATGTTGGTTGTGCGCATGTGTCTCTCGTCCTCTCGTCCTCAAGTTAAATGACCAATTAATGAATGCTAAAACAATGAACCAAGTTTCAAATAAAGAACTGAACAAGTGTGTATGATCTGAAGGTGCCAGACATAGCAAGAAAGTAAAATACAAGAAAAAAAACCCATCCCAAAAAAACAGTAATGAGGAGGTCTGATGTTCGATCCCCAGTCGAGGTAGACTGATTTTTTTGGGATGGTTTTTTTTTTTTTTTTCTTGTATTTTTCTCTATTGTTTTGTCTGGCATCTTTCATACACACTTGTTCAGATCTGTATCTTACACCGGTGCCTGCTCCTTAATTTGATAAATTTCATAATATATATACTTTTGGACTTTGATTTTAAGCATGTGTATCACACCGAAATGATTCCGTTTGGAGATGGTGGGTTACAGTTACGGAGGAATCAACTAACCTTCCGGTCTGAGAACAGTTGCTACATGGTCAGTCCAAATGTCCATCCATCCGTTCCGTTCCGTGCACCGGTCTGCTGGTGAGCAAGCATCTTGTATGGGTGACGGTTAGAACAAGATAATATATGGCAATTTTCCAGAATTTCGGACTATATTTCATCAAATATTGATGAGGGCCGCCCTGGTCGCATCGGAGGATGAAGACTGAAACGGTCAATAATTACAGATATGAAAAAGGGTATATGAAACAGTCAGTAGTATTTTTATTCCTTTCGATCCCAAATCGAGGCAGGTTTCATTTTTTGGATGTTTTCTTTTTTTCCTTTTTTTTTTTTTTAACTTAGACGGCCTATTTTTCTTTTTAATAACAAGAAATGAAGTGAGTAGGAGTGTGCCAGAAGACAACAGAGAATAAAAACTTCTCAGCGGCGATGAGGGCTTGAACTCGCGACCGACGGCAATCCATCTTCCCACCCATCAATCCATCTATCCGCCCATCCATCCATCCATCCATCCATCCATCCAAAATGTCAAGAAACATTTTGAATGACCGGA
>NC_088371.1:20515412-20522912 GCF_034508935.2 Berghia stephanieae
TGACTCATGGTGATGTGGATGGTGATGATGATGATGGCGGTGGTGGTGGTGATTATGGTGATGATGGTGGTGGTGACGATGATGATGGTGACGATGATGATGATGGTGATGATGATGATGATGGTGGTGGTGGTGGTGGTGATGATGGTGGTGGTGGTGGTGATGATGATGATGATGGTGGTGGTGATGATAATGATGATGATGACCATAATGATGGTGATGAACAGCCGGATAAGATATACGGGAGTTCCTGGCACCAGAAACCAAAGTCTTTATATATTTCTTTACATTTTTATTTAGAAAAGTATGATATATAAATATAAGTAAGTGCTATTATCACTGACCACGATCACTACAACATCCACCACCATCACCATCACCACCACAACCACCACCACCGTCGTCATCATCATCACCATCATGTCCCAATATGTGTATATGCTAGATGGGAAAATGGGATATTTAAACTTGAAATTTCTAAAAATGTGAAATTCAAGTTTTAGTCTGTGTAAATCATATTTCATTCTTCTCATAGAAATACCTAGCTATCCCAAATCTCTCTCCTTTTGTTGTTTTTTTTTTACTATAAATTAAAATCATAAATCATCGACACCACCCAAACTTAATACCGTTTCCATGGTGGTGGGTCGGTCACATATCACACATTTTATGTTCTCAGAGTTGTTGTCCAGTTGTCCACGTCATGTTTTCTGACTGACTGACCACTGTCCAGACAGATATCTGGATCGGATTACCCCTTTAGTCACTGGCTAGTCGTAATCCGTGGATGACAAGACAGATGGGCCGAGGGCTATTCACGTGACACCCGGCATGTCGTAGCAATGGACAATGAAAGCATTGGTACGGGTTATTAATGAAAAAACACGGTGAAAGTTTATACAGATAGTTCTTAGTTGACGTCACTCAGGCCTTTGTTATTGTTTTTTGCCATCCGCGTTTATGAGTAATGCTCACTAAACTGTATTAACCTGACTATAAACGTTCATGGATACGCACAGTTTTGTGTGTTGATGCGTTATACTTCCGGATGGCAATGTTTTGAGCTTCTTAGCCAAGCACATACTATCTATAACTAAAAAACTAGCAAATGTGCTTTTCACGTGACACCCGGCATGTCGCTTTGGACAATGCATTGGTACGGGTTATTTATGAAAAAAACACGGTGAACGTTTATATAGAGCACTATAATAACTACCAAATGTGCTTTTCACGTGACACCCGGCATGTCGCTTTGGACAATGCATTGGTACGGGTTATTTATGAAAAAAAACACGGTGAACGTTTATATAACGCACTATAATAACTACCAAATGTGCTTTTCACGTGACACCCGACATGTAGGGACAATGCATTGGTACGGGTTATTAATGAAAATCACGGTGAACGTTTATATAGCGCACTATAATAACTACCAAATGTGCTTTTCACGTGACACCCGACATGTAGGGACAATGCATTGGTACGGGTTATTAATGAAAATCACGGTGAACGTTTATATAGCGCACTATAATAACTACCAAATGTGCTTTTCACGTGACACCCGACATGTAGGGACAATGCATTGGTACGGGTTATTAATGAAAATCACGGTGAACGTTTATATAGCGCACTATAATAACTACCAAATGTGCTATTCACGTGACAACCGGCATGTAGCAATAGACAATGCATTGGTACGGGTTATTAATGATGAACGTTTATATAGCGCATTATTATATCTACCAAGTGTGTCCAAAGCGCAAAATATGGGTCTGCTCTTTTAATGAAAATACGGTGAAATTTTATATATAGATAGCGCAATATAATATCTACCAAGTGTGCCTAAAAGGCAAAAAATGGGGCCTCTCCTAATGAAGATACGTAATTAACAAAAATGAATATAACAGATTAAAAAAAAAAGAACAAAATACCAAACAAGGAACGTTTCGGGCTCAAAGCCCTTCTTCAGCCAATAACAAAAAACTATAATGATATAAACACATTACTAAAGTCCAGATAGACGACAGAGATTTTTTTAGGTCCTCCCTACAGAAAGTAAACCTGTCGTCTATCTGAAATTTAGTAATTTTTTTTTTTTAGTAGGCGGCCTGTAAAGTTTCTTTTCATCCATTTTTTGTTTTTGACTGAGATAACTCTGATTTCTTATTTTTACCCGGGAATAGGGTACGGAAATAAAAGTGAAAAGTCTTGCTTTTACTCTTTTAATTTGAATCACTTTATTGTTACTTTTTACTTCTTGATTTTGGACCTTTTATAACCTTAAAGAAACTTTGCGCCATCTACAGTGAGACTCGAACCCAGGTAACTATAGGCATAAGATAATTTTACTAGACCACAAGTTATAAATCAGTTGGATGTTGCAGCATTATGTTTCAAGCTTTTGGCATGCGTGCGTCGTACAACGTTAATTACATACTAATTTGCATCTTCTTACTTAAAAAAAACCCCACCTTTTTCTTCGCCTGTATGAAATGCAAATGCTTCTTTCTTATTTAGGTCCCCCCCCCCCCCCCCCCAATCTCTCTCTCTCTCTCTCGCTCTCTCTCTCGCTCGCTCTCTCTCTCTCTCTCTATCTATCTCTCTCTTTCTCTCACTTAGACACTTACATACCCACACAAACACACACGCACTCTCTCTCTCTCTCTATCTCCCTTCTCTCTCTTTCTCTCTCTCTCTCTCTCTCTCTCTCTCTCATTCTCCCCATCTCACACTTAGACTCTTACATACCCACACAAACACATACTCACTCTATTTCTCTATCTTCCTCCACTCTCTCTCTCTATCTCTCTCTCTCCCTCTCTCTCTATCTCTCTCCCCCTCCCTCTCACCCAATATGACAGTCAGACACAAACACACACACATAACCACACACAGACTCTCTCTCTCTCTCTCTCTCTCTCTCTCTCTCTCTCTCTCTCTCTCCTTTTTCCTATAAATTATGCGCTGTTCCGTGCAATTGCAGATCAATAAATTCAATAGGATTCTGATGACTCAGTCATTCTCTCCACCCAGCTTGTAAAATAGAATATAAAGGCTTTAAAGTCTCTCTCTCTATCTCTCTCTGTCTATCTCTCTCACTCTCTCTTTGCCTCTCTCACTCTCTCTGTCTCTATCTCTCTCACTCTCTCTCCCCCTCTCTCTATCTATTTATATTGATATACACCTCCCCCCCCCCCTCTCGCTCTCTTTCTCTCCCTCCTTCTCTCTATCTAGCCCCCTGTCTCTTAATTTCTCCATCTGTCCATTTTTCCTTATCACTCTCTCTATCTATCTATCCATCCGTCTATCTATCTAACGATCTATCCATCTATCTATTTATCTATACATCCATCAATCCATCCATCCATCCATTCATCTATCTATCTATCTATTTGTCTATCTATCTATCTATCTATCCACACTGCTCCCCCCCCCCCCCCCCCATCTTTTTTTTTACACACATCCTCGTCCAAAGTTCACAAGACAGATGGGATAGGCGGGTCCTCATTTGACACCAGACTCTATGAAATAGACACACACACGCACACCCACACATACACACACACACATACACACGCACACACAAACGATAGAATATTCAGGACCAGTTAGATTTTACACAAATTCGAGGGAGGAGAGAATGGGCATGCCAGCCAGCGAGGAAGCTAGGCGTATTTATTGATTAACAATTAAGTCCTCATCTGAACTCCAATGGGTCGGGAGGAAAAAACAAATGCAGGCGAATGCACTGCACGTGCTTTGTGCATGTTGTGTTGAGCAGCCTCTGGCCATGTCGTGAACATATCATGCTCATTTTGTCGTTGACTAAGCAAATTATTAAAAATGTGAAAAAAAGTGTGCTTGAAACGGTGCCAGACGATGTGTACATATGCAGGTGTGACATCCGTACCCACTTATGTTTAACATTTTAAAAAAGAGCTTTTATACAGCGCAATATCCACTAAATGTGCTCAAAGCGCTTTACAAGGGGTCCTTGGTCAACAGCATCATTTAACATGTAGGAAAGGACATGTCGCCTGTTAGGCGATATTACAATTTTTCGGACAAAGACAACGCTGTGAACGGTGAGAGACTGTGAGTAAAGAGCCTTCTCCAAGAACTCAACTATGCGCCGAGCGCGAGGCTCGAACCCAGGACCTTCCGATCCGAAAGCGAGTGTCATACCACTAGACCACATAGCCGCACAACATTGTTGTAATGAGGACTGAAGAGATATTTTGTCATCGACGTGCGCATACTGGCAGGTCTGCATGGTCTCAATTTTGGGATTGATTTAACATTGTTGTAATTGACAAAATGTTACATTGGTTTGAAAGTACCACATCATCATCACTACTACTACTACTACTACTACTACTACTACTACTACTACTACTACTACTACTACTACTACTACTACTACTACTACTACTACAACAACTATCATCATCACATCATAATCACTACAACTACAACAACAACCACTATCACATCAACTATAAATATGTAAACACAATGCCAAATACCATTCCAATTCCCTTTTCTTGTGTGCAGAAATTCCTCTTTCGGCATTGAAATTCCTACGTGTGGTGTCTGAAATTCTTGTGAGCCAAATTACAGTTGGCGTCTCTGTATTACAACAATGAAACCATAACAATTTGGATTATCAGACCTGCAAATAAGAACACGTTGCCTGATAATACGCGCATAATAAAATACACACATATTATTATTATTCACACACAAAACAAAACAAAACAAAAACAAAACCAAAACCATTTTAATATTATAACTATCTATCCTCCAAATGAATCATATATTATTGATGATAAAAGATAATTATAGGTTTTATATGACGTCATCGTACCACGTGAGTTTTTACATGCAATCCCTTTGAAGTGATTGACACTACAACATTTGTATTGCCATGTTTGTAGACACCAATAATTAGTTGGTACAGAACAAGCTAGTGGGTGTTAGTCATTTCATTAAATGGATGGATTAACCCCTTTACGACAAGACTTAATAGTAGTACTTTATACATGACATCTATAAAAGCTTCATCAGCGCTGATGGTTTTCCTCGGATCCGCGGAAATCCGCGATTTTGGTGTCCAGAGGAGGAATTTCCTCCTTTTAAAAATTACATTTTCTTGAACTATGTGCTAGCAATGAGAGAGTTGATGTGTGGTGGAACACACAGGTGCAGTTTCCCACTCTCCAGAAGTTAGCTAGAGTATCAATGATAGTCTACCATCTCAATTGCTCTAAAAGTGGGGTTTAGTGCAGTAGAAATGATGCTTAAAGGCAATCGTTCAATATTTTCCTACTTTTTCACTTTTTGTCACCATCAGCACTGCTTCATTAATAAATATAAATGAATAAATTTTATACAGCGCCAGTCTCCTCTGAACGTTTTCAATGGCGCTTTACAAGTTTTAAAAGAAAATTGAATGTTACAATAATTGTAGATGATCTCATAAGATGCTGCTACTAATGGAATGGGAAGAAATGTGATTTTGAAATATTAACCCTCTCCTTACCACCTACAGCAAAATCGTCACATTTTTCCGATACAATATATATATATTTCTAATTCAGATTTATTTTGTACCTCACAAACTTTGAAGAATGATCTTTGTTGAATTAAAAAGAACATAGAATTGTTTTGTAGAGAGATTGTTTGTGTTTAAAAAATCAATGTTTCTGCTGGATAGGCCCGCCATTTTTGGGTAACTACTGAAAATCATCGTGAAGGAGAGAGTTAAGGAAAAGTTAATCGTAATATAAATACAGTGCTGATGGTTTTCCTCGGATCCGCGGAAATCCTCGATTTTTGTGTCAGAGGAAGAATTCCCTCCTTTAAAAAAAAGACATTTTCCTCAATCAAATTTTCTAGCTTTGAGAGATTTAATGTGTAGTGGAACAAACCGGTGCAGCTTCCCCACTATCCAGAAGATAGCTAGAGTAGTTTATAATCTCAATGGCTCTAAAAGGGGTGTTAATGAAGTAAACATGTGGCGTAAATAAAATAATTCATAATTTTCCTCCTTTTTCCCTTTTTGTTACAATCAGCACTGATAATAATCTGTAATAGTATGAAAACTTATAATAAAGACCGAGAGAAAATTTCATATTGATGGTGCCGATAATTAAAACGCACGTTCCGAGAATTTTGTAATTTTAGACATTTTTCTTTCTAAAGTATTGTGTTGGATTCAGAAAAATAATCTCGACTGCACCCGGGATCGATCTCGGTCCCTTTGGTTGTGAAGAGACTTAGCTATTGGGACCCTCGATGAGATGGAAGGACCTTCCAAAAGTAGGGCGCCGAAAGGGTAAAAAAACCCCCAACAAACAACCCCGATATGTGTATCGGATCAAATCAATAGGGGGACCAGATTTTGGTCTCCCTATTGGTAAAGTACTGTAAAATGAACTAATAGGGGACCAAAAGTCCACCTATCCGGCATTAATACATATATATTTATATATATATATATATATATATATATATATATATATATATATATATATATATATATATATATATATATATTAGCGTGGAATCCAACCGTGCCTTCAAACAGTTGAATGTTGTGTTTTGTCGGCCTTGTTTTCGATTTTTAGAAATTTCTATTTTTTTCCTTCTATTTATTTATTAATACATTGTTGATGTTGTAATTTTGGTTGTTGTAATATTTACAGGATGTTTTCATTGTCTGTATAATCATGTTTTGTATTGACTTTGCTGTCGTCGTCGACGTAGACAATGTAATCATTCTCCCTACCACTGTTATCATCATTATCATCATAGCCGTCAACTTGGTCATCATCATCATCATCATCATCATCATCATCATCATCATCATCATCATCATCATCATCATCATCGTAGTCATCGTCATCATCATTATCATCATCATCATCATCATTATCATCATCATCGTTCGTCATCGTCGTCGTCATCATCATCAACATCATCATCATCATCATCAGCTATACTACAGCAGCATGATCATAATCATAGACAATGTTTAAATGAATAGATAGATAGATACAGAAAGAGAGAGAAAGAGATAGAGAGAGAGAGAGAGAAAGAGAAAGAGAACGAGAGAGAAAAAGAAAGAGAAAGAAATAAAGAAAAAGAGAGGGAGAGAGAAAGAAAGAAAGAAAGAAAGAGAGAGAGAGAGAGAGAGAGAGAGAGAGAGAGAGAGAGAGAGAGAGAGAGAGAGAGAGAGAGAGAGAAAGAGATGAGTATGATTTTTTTTTTGAAAACCTCAATAATATGAAATACGTCTATCTCCCAGATATTCTCATATCGATTACTGTACTCGAAGTCAGTCTTAATCACCGGTTGTCACAAGGGTATCGCTTTCCCCTCATCCCAGTGATATATCGCTGTATCTCCGAGTACCACTCGATCGATACCGATTAGAATTACCACTCCTATCGTAATGGCTATTTTTCTACCAAATCCTATCGTCCCCATCCTCCCTTT
>NC_088371.1:20525412-20527912 GCF_034508935.2 Berghia stephanieae
TTAATTAAACAAAGATCATTCTTCAAAGTTGGTGATGTACAAAATAAATCCGAATTTAAAAAAAAAATGTATATTGTGTTGTAACAAATGTGATGATTTTGCTGTAGGTCGTAAGGAGTGGTAAAAATAACACTTCAAAACACTTAAATTTGTAGTCTGGCATCAACGTTCATTTTCAATAAGTTTTAATGACTTAGAGATAGATGCTCAAGAAGTTCTGAAATTGGATGGAGCTAACATTTCGTAATTCTACGAATATTTCGAAATTGTAGGCAGGTCTTGTTTTCACAAAGTGAATAGTACAATGAATCCGCGTAAATTCAACACGCTTAAAGTCAACTTCTGCTTAAAGTCAACGCCATTTTTTCTTGTCCATTTTCTGCTCTTTAATTAAGTAAGTGAGTTTCACTGATAATGGATAAAGTCAATCTCTTTAAAACACTAACTTATCTTTCTGATCCGGTGGGGTTGATTTTATATCAGGATTCTACTTTCTTTTTTCTTTTTTTTTACGGCTATGTGGCCTTCAGGTATGATACTCGTTTTTCGGATCGGAAAGTCCTGGGTTTGAGCCTCGCTTGGCGCATAGTTGAGTTCTTGGAAAAGACTCTTTACTCACATTCATTCTCTCACCGTACTCGGTTGTAAAATGAGTACCTTGCCTGCCCGTTAAAAGCGTTGTCTCTGTCCGAAAAAAAAAAGTGTAATTCTCCTAACAGGCGCCATGTCTCGTTCTACATGTTAAGTGTTGTTGCTGTTGGTTAGGGACCCTTTGTAAAACTCTTAGCACGTTTAGTGGATATTGCACTATATAAAAGCTCAAGGTTTAAAAAAAATTCTATTCAACGAGCTTAACGCGCAGGACAAATGAATACATGCTCAAACATGTAACTTAAGACTAAGTATTATAGGCGGTTTGGGTCTTTTCAAAAAAAATTTTAATTAGCAATATTGGGCGGTTTTAATCATTCTGTATCGTCATTATAGGTTAAAAAACAACATTTATGGTGAAAAATTTTAACTATCTGTGTTTATGCCCATTTTGCGGCCGAATTTGGGGGTCTGACATCAAAAAATATAACAATCTTGTGGCAAACGTTCCACAAAAACTAATGAAGGAATGATCTCCATATTCTTCCCTCTTGTCAACATTGTACCATAGTGTGTCACCATAGAGAGATTTTACGGCTTTAGCTTATGGAATTTTTATGAGAACATTACAAAGTTGAGAATCAAAATGTTATGACAAAATTGATGTTAAAAATTCAGAATTAGGATTATAATTCAAAATTCACACATCTTATAAAAAAAAAGCTCTCTATGGTGACACAATACATTATCTCTGTGATAACTGTGGAAATTTTCAGACAATTTCATTGAATAGATTCTGAGAAACGTTTGACACAGTATCCCATACCCTTAGAAATATAACATTTTGAGAAAATAGCAAAATAACTTCCCGTTTTTCACACTTTCTCACTATCTGTACCATTTTTGACTGTGTTTTTTGTGCCTTTATAGTCTACTTTACGAATTTGGACTTCAATTATATTATTTCTCGGATAATAAAATATCATTTTCCACCAAAATCTCAAAATCAATTTTTCGAAGGATTTTCCTAATAATTAGACCCAAACCGCCCCTTAAGTTATAGACCATTGAAAAGAAAGTTTAATAACTATTTTTAATATCAAGTCTGTATAATCATTGCCTCTGACATCCACGCCTCTGAAGAGATTTCCAGATAAAGGGTGCCAAATATTTAAATGATTGCATTTTCGATTCATTTATTTATTTATTCATATATCTATTTATCTATTTTAAAAATCTTTTAATGCATTTTTTTCAATTTAATTATTATTACTTTGATTATTTATTTAGTTATTTATTCCATTACTCATTTATTATTTATTCCGTTGTGTATTTATTCACTTAGGTAATCCATTTACGATTTATTCATTTACTCATTTATCTATTTATGTATTCGTATCTTTATCTATTTGTTTATTTATTTAACTATTTTTTTCTTTCGTTCTTTCTTTATGTGTTTGTCTGTTTATTTATTTGTTTATCTATCTATTTATTTCTTTATTTCTTTATTTGTTTTTTTTAATTTACATATTTATTTATTTATTAATTTAATTTAATTTAATTAATTAAATTATTTATTTATTTATTTATTTATTTATTTATTTATATTTTCATTTATTTATATATTCCAATTATGCTCCCTTGATGGAAACGTTTAACTCTGCAATTAATAACCAGATAAACAACTAGCAAAATAATCATAACATTGATAGGGAACTTCAGTCCGGCCATCAAAAGGTTAATGCTAAAATCGTGTTGTATTTATTCTACCCTAATGCCGGTTATAATTAGCTAGTTGTGTGTTATGTATGAGCTGTTCGTCTGCGCCTGGTTTCACCAAAAACACGGTTCGTTCATTTTAGCTTTTAAAAAAATAATTTAAAAAACTAAAGAAAAAAATAAAAATAAA
>NC_088371.1:20530412-20535412 GCF_034508935.2 Berghia stephanieae
TCCGTTATACTTCCGGATGGCAATGTTGTAAACTCCTTGGCCAAGCGCATTCTATCTATATAGATTATGAACGAATTGTTGTGGGGCGGCCGTGTGTTGATAGAATGATTTTACTGTGTGAACATTGGGAGCAGGCATAGTTATGAAATAAAATTATAAGAGCATAGAACAAAGGCTTTCATTTTAGCGCAATGCCAAATAATTTAAATGTCTCAAATAATTTTACAAGAGGTTCTAAGTCAACAACAACACTGCACATCTATGCTGAGTCTGTATATTATTATAAGTTATAAGATTTTCTCACGACAGAGTGGTTACAAGATTGTTACGAAGTATGGTGGTGTCAGTAAAGAACCAATAGATAGTATGCGCTTGGCTAAGAAGCTCACAACATTGCCATCCGGAAGTATAACTGACCAACACACAAAACTGTGTGTAACCATAATTGTTTATAGTCTGGTGAATACAGTTTAATGAGAAATACTCATAAACGCGGATGGCGAAAATCAATAACAAAGACCTGAGTGACGTCATCTTCGAACTATCTATACCAATGACTCGACATTGAGTCTCTATCAGTGACTTCTTATATTATGAAGTCCTGGGTCTCTAAAGATAGAACGAAGATGACGTCACTCTGGTCTTTGTTATTGTCTATTTTTTTTGCCATCCGCGTTTATGAGTAATTCTCACTAAACTGTATTAACCAGACTATAAACGTTCAAGATTACACAAAGTTTTGTGTGTTGGTCCGTTATACTTCCGAGTTGCAATGTTGTGAGCTTCTTATCCAAGTGCATACTATCAAAAGATAGAACGAAGATGACGTCACTCTGGTCTTTGTTATTGTTTTTTGCCTTCCACGTTTATGAGTAATTCTCACTAATCTTTATTAACCGGACTATAAACGTTCAAGATTACACAAAGTTGCTACACTTCCGGGTGGCAATATTGTGAGCTTTTTAGTCAAGAGCATACTATCTATAGAAAGTGAAATATTATTATGTTATGTAAGATTATGATTTTGGAAGAGTAGGCTGTGTCGTGTCTAATTGCCTTGATATGCGTGTTACCGTTACTCCCACAAGGGATGGTTTGACTCAAATTGACTGGATTTGACATCCTGTATTGATGGAGAGCTTTGGTGTGTACTTATCTATCTTCTTGAGGCAAGGCCAGATGTGTTTGTATGTCTATGTGTGTGTGTGTGTGTGAATGTGTGTGTTGTGTGTGTTTGTGTGAATGTGTGTGTTGTGTGTGTGTGAATGTGTGTGTTGTGTCTGCGTTTGTTTGTGTGTGTGAATGTGTGTGTGTTGTGTATGTGTGAGAGAGAGAGTGCATGTGCATGTGTGTGTGTGAGTACAGTTATTTGATAACGTGAAAGAGTTGAGGCGGAGAAGACTGTGATAATAATAATATATCATCGGCGATATTACGGGTATATTTCTCTTACCAGTAAAGTAGGCATCAAACACATTTGTATAAATAAATTCCGACACAACAGCAAAAACTACTTCTGCTTCTTATTCTACTACTACTACTACTACTACTACTACTACTACTACTACTACTACTACTACTACTACTACTACTATTACTACTACTACTACTACTACCACTACTACTATTACTACTACTACTACTACCATACCACTACTACTACTACTACTACTACTACTACTACTACTATACTACTACTACTACTACTTACTATTACTACTACTACTACTACCATTACTACTACTACATACTACTACTACTACTACTACTACTACTACTACTACTACAACTACTACTACTACTACTACTACTACTACTACTATACTACTACTACTACTACTACTATTACTACTACTACTACTACTACTACTACTACTACTACTACTACTACTACCACTACTACTACTATTATTACTACTACTACTACTACTACTACTACTACTACTACTACTACTACTACTACTACTGCTACTACTACTACTACTATTATTACTACTATAGACCTGTACTACTACTACTACTACTACTACTACTACTACTACTACTACTACTACTACTACTACCACTACTACTACTATTATTACTACTATAGACCTGTAAATTCTCAGTCAATTAACTGAAATCAGTCAATTTGTCAAATTCAAATATTTAAAAAAAAGGAAAGAAAGAAAGAAGTGAAGAAAGAAAGAATTCACAAATCGTAGTCGAATGACCGTAAAGTAATTAGGAGTGTTCCATAACGCTACGCATAGCTCATGGGAGCCGTTAATATTAACGATGGATTTATTGCCAAGGCTAAGCGGCGCTTTTAGAATTGGCGTGACTGAGCACATCCAGTGTAATTTCACACAGCCTTCGTTAAATTATTTTTTCACTTTCCAACCTGTCGTGATCCCAACGGTAGCCAATTTTAACTGAGCCGCCGAGCGATACATTTCACTGTTTCGTCTAAGCCAAAATTGACCACAATTACAAGCTGGGTTTTAAAACTATAAAAAAAAATAAAATGCGAATGCCGGAAGTAACATCTCGAGTAGATGGTGGAGACACCTTTAAATCGAAAGTTAGATTAGGATACAACAAGATATGAAGTGAATAGAAAAGTGCCAGAAGACAATAGAGAATAAAAATTTTTCGCGGCGGTGGTGGGGTTCGAACCTGCGACCTTATTGGTACGACAACTCCGCCTGGCAGGTGAGAGCGTGGCTCTACCGTGTGAGCTATCCACGAACACAAAAATATTCGTTTCAAACCCAAAGTCATTACTAGATCCCTCTCTCACCCACTTCTTGAGACCGCCGATTCGTTCGTACACCACCATCGCGAATAATTTTGACCAGCAGTTAAGCTTAATAGCCAATATTCTCAACACAAACATATAACATAGAAACGATTGAGACATTGAGTATGCTCCGGTGTATGGGGTGAATTTTTAATTCAGAAAAGTGAGTGGAGCAGGCACTTATGTTGGTAACAACAAGATATGAAGTGAATAGAAAAGTGCCAGAAGACAATAGAGAATAAAAATTTTTCGCGGCGGTGGTGGGGTTCGAACCTGCGACCTTATTGGTACGACAACTCCGCCTGGCAGGTGAGAGCGTGGCTCTACCGTGTGAGCTATCCACGAACACAAAAATATTCGTTTCAAACCCAAAGTCATTACTAGATCCCTCTCTCACCCACTTCTTGAGACCGCCGATTCGTTCGTACACCACCATCGCGAATAATTTTGACCAGCAGTTAAGCTTAATAGCCAATATTCTCAACACAAACATATAACATAGAAACGATTGAGACATTGAGTATGCTCCGGTGTATGGGGTGAATTTTTAATTCAGAAAAGTGAGTGGAGCAGGCACTTATGTTGGTAACAACAAGATATGAAGTGAATAGAAAAGTGCCAGAAGACAATAGAGAATAAAAAATTTTCGCGGCGGTGGTGGGGTTCGAACCTGCGACCTTATTGGTACGACAACTCCGCCTGGCAGGTGAGAGCGTGGCTCTACCGTGTGAGCTATCCACGAACACAAAAATATTCGTTTCAAACCCAAAGTCATTACTAGATCCCTCTCTCACCCACTTCTTGAGACCGCCGATTCGTTCGTACACCACCATCGCGAATAATTTTGACCAGCAGTTAAGCTTAATAGCCAATATTTCAACACAAACATATAACATAGAAACGATTGAGACATTGAGTATGCTCCGGTGTATGGGGTGAATTTTTAATTCAGAAAAGTGAGTGGAGCAGGCACTTATGTTGGTAACAACAAGATATGAAGTGAATAGAAAAGTGCCAGAAGACAATAGAGAATAAAAATTTTTCGCGGCGGTGGTGGGGTTCGAACCTGCGACCTTATTGGTACGACAACTCCGCCTGGCAGGTGAGAGCGTGGCTCTACCGTGTGAGCTATCCACGAACACAAAAATATTCGTTTCAAACCCAAAGTCATTACTAGATCCCTCTCTCACCCACTTCTTGAGACCGCCGATTCGTTCGTACACCACCATCGCGAATAATTTTGACCAGCAGTTAAGCTTAATAGCCAATATTCTCAACACAAACATATAACATAGAAACGATTGAGACATTGAGTATGCTCCGGTGTATGGGGTGAATTTTTAATTCAGAAAAGTGAGTGGAGCAGGCACTTATGTTGGTAACAACAAGATATGAAGTGAATAGAAAAGTGCCAGAAGACAATAGAGAATAAAAATTTTTCGCGGCGGTGGTGGGGTTCGAACCTGCGACCTTATTGGTACGACAACTCCGCCTGGCAGGTGAGAGCGTGGCTCTACCGTGTGAGCTATCCACGAACACAAAAATATTCGTTTCAAACCCAAAGTCATTACTAGATCCCTCTCTCACCCACTTCTTGAGACCGCCGATTCGTTCGTACACCACCATCGCGAATAATTTTGACCAGCAGTTAAGCTTAATAGCCAATATTCTCAACACAAACATATAACATAGAAACGATTGAGACATTGAGTATGCTCCGGTGTATGGGGTGAATTTTTAATTCAGAAAAGTGAGTGGAGCAGGCACTTATGTTGGTAACAACAAGATATGAAGTGAATAGAAAAGTGCCAGAAGACAATAGAGAATAAAAATTTTTCGCGGCGGTGGTGGGGTTCGAACCTGCGACCTTATTGGTACGACAACTCCGCCTGGCAGGTGAGAGCGTGGCTCTACCGTGTGAGCTATCCACGAACACAAAAATATTCGTTTCAAACCCAAAGTCATTACTAGATCCCTCTCTCACCCACTTCTTGAGACCGCCGATTCGTTCGTACACCACCATCGCGAATAATTTTGACCAGCAGTTAAGCTTAGATTAGGATAGATTGATACAAGCACATTTCGATTGCCTCACATTGTAAACAAACTGGTTGACCGTTTCTTCACTGATTGAGTACCTGATTATAAGGAACCATGGTAAGTAGCCTAATTAATTCCCGTGCAAATCAGGACGTTTTCTGCCATTGTTTTGCTCAAG
>NC_088371.1:20542912-20544512 GCF_034508935.2 Berghia stephanieae
GAGAGAGAGAGAGAGAAAAGAGGGGGAGGGGGGGGGGGGGAGAAGGTAGAGATGAGAAGATGAGGCTTTTTAGAGATAAGAAGGAGAAGAAATGCCGTGAGTAAAAAAAATAAATTCATTCGTCTGTAGTGTTTCATTCATCCTGTTTTGTTGATAAAGGGGAAACCCGAAACGTCCATTTTATCTGTTTTGTTATTATTTTAAAATTTAAACTTCATTTAAATTCACATGTTATTTATTATTTCTTCGACTCCCAGCACAACATTTTAAATTTTTTATTCATGAATCAGGGACCAAAGAAGTATTGCACCTCGAGGAAAGATGTTTATGATATATAAAACTCAATTCATTTTCTGGTTCTGTCCGTGATTCATTCGAATACAGATGATTTTGAAAATGTGACCCCTCGTCCAAAAAACGGTTTAAGTGGGGATTTTAAAGGTCTGAAAAAGGGAATTTGCCCCAAAAATCATGTTTAAGTTGATTTTATTTCTTTATAGAGGAAAGGAAACTTTTTTTTCTGTGGTAAATACCGCTTTTTCATATTTTTGCCATTTTAATTTTGATTTTTAGCATCGGTCCACCCCGACATAATCTTTTTGAGACAGGGGTAAAAAAGAAAATTAAGGGGGGGGAAACAATTTAAGGAGCAAAAAAATAGATAAAAAAAAAAAAAAAAAAAAGGAAAAAAAAATTATTTTGACCAGCTGTGTTTAGTACGACTCCGTTGATTCATTAGTCAAGGTTCTTCCCTTTCTGTTTTGTCTGCAAACTGGCCGGGTTTTATTTTTAAACCCTGGTATTGGTGTGTGTTGTGGTGTTGGGGTGTGGGTTTGTTTGATGTTGTGTGTGTGTGGGAGTTAAATTTTGGTTTGTGTGGTGGTTGGGTTATGAACGAGATAGATAGATAATAGATAATAGATAATAGATAGATGATAGATAAATAGATAGATAGATAGATAATTAAAATAGATAGATAGATGATAAAAAAAATTTTGATAATGAATAGAAGAAAAAAAAGAAAAGAGAGAAAAGAGAAGAAGAGAGAGAGAGAGAGAAAAAAGAGAAGAAGAAAGGGGAAAAAGGGGGAGAGAGGAGGAGAGAGAGAAGAAAAGAAGAAGAAGAGAGGGGAGGAGAGGGGGAAAGGAAAAACGTTTTTTTTTGTGATTGTATGGTTTTGATGTGTAATTTTTTGCGTTCTCGTGTGGTGTGTGTGGTGTTTTTTGTGTGTGGTTTTTGTTGTTGTTTTTTGTAAAGTAATTTTGGGGGTGGTGTGTTTTGTGGTGTGGGTGTGTGTGGGGGTGGGGTTTTTCCCATATTGCAGCGTAAGCTATCTTTTTTAAAAGAAGAAAAAACAGAAAAGATGCGATAAAAGAAATAATGAAGGAAGGAAGCGTGGGGGAAAATTTTCATTTTAAAAGAGGGGGGGAATTGGAAAAGAATGATGGGGCGGAAGATAAAATAATGGAATAAAATGAAGTGATGAGGGGATGAAAGGAAGAAGAGAAAAAAGGGGATGATTGAAGAATAAAGGAAGGGGTGGAGGGGAGGGGAGGAAGGGGAGGAAAGGGTGGGGGGGGGGGGGGGGGGGGGGTTGAAA
>NC_088371.1:20544612-20552546 GCF_034508935.2 Berghia stephanieae
TAACATTTTTTTTTTTAAAAAAAACCCTTTTTTTAATTAAGGGGTTTGATATTGTAAAAAAAAAAGGACACAGCGCCACGGGGAAAGACAAAAATAAATATTGGCCGAAGCAATAAACAATCTGCACTATCCTACTTATAATAACAAGAACCTATTAAAAATCAACACTTCCTCAAATCGATTTCAATTTGGGGAAAAATTGACCAGAGAAATGGGGAAGTTTGCTGTTTATAGATAATTTTTACAATTATCTCATTCGAGTTAATCTGACGATATGTTGAATTAAACCAGATAAACCCAATTTAATTTACAATCACAAGTGATAAGAATTTGGAAATCAAAGTGTTCATTTTTTCTCTTCAGTTTAACAATCTACACCCCACGTTCCTCATTGAAAGTAAAGGGCACATCGAGCATATTTTAGTGGAAAATCGCTCTATATAAAAGCACGAGCTCAAAAATTTAATCAAGATTAAATTGTACAACCTATATTTCAAATTAATTTTTAAAGTTCAGATTGAACATAATATTGAAAGGGGTCATTAGTTCACGAGTTGCATAAAATTTTTTTTTTTTAATCCTGGATTTTTTGCCATCCCTATGAATTAAATAGAGACACATACATATTTCCGCTGGAAGGCGAAAGCAAAAGACGACTAGAGGCAGACCTAAAGAATCCCAGAGAAAGTCCATAGATAAAGAACTTAAAGAAGCTGGCCTAACCTGGAATAACATAGGCATCTTTTGCAGCCGACAGACATAAATGGAAGTGCTTTGTAGACCTAAAGAATCCCAGAGAAAATCCATATATAAAGAACTTAAAGAGGCTGAACTAACCTGGAATAACTTAGGCGCCCATGCTGCCCCCGACAGACATAAATGGAAGTGCTTTGTAGACCTAAAGAATCCCAGAGAAAATCCATATATAAAGAACTTAAAGAGGCTGGACTAACCTGGAATAATATCGGGGGGGTCCTGCAATCCACAGACATAAATGGAAGGGCTTTGTAGACTATTATTATAGAGATTATAATTATATGCATTATTGAGGAGAATGAATTTATCATAATTTCGAGTTTGGGAATTGAATTTGCCTGCTTCAGGCACTTTCGCTTTTTTTTCCTTGGGCAAGATTATATAAAACCCCCAATTTGCTCACTTGGACAACAATGGGTGATTTTGTTTACATCAGACATCTTGTTTGATGAAATATCTATATTTTTCCTTCGTGGAATGCCTATGTGAAAATATCTTATGCATGATGTTGTGGTGGAAGGGCTTAATCTTATATTTTAAAAAAAATGTAATTATTTTTTAAGGATGTGCACCATCAATAAAGCCTGGCATGTCCATTTGTCCTTACCACATGCACAGCCGTGATTATCTTTGAACATGGAGTTGCACTCAATTACAAGACAAGGATTGTTAATAAATAACAATCGTTCGCATATCATTTGACATGTTTAATTTTAATTTGACTTTTTTTAAAATCTGGTCCAACCCAACATAATACCGTTTTGAGACGATGGGTAACATATGACAATTTTGATGAAATGGATGACAATGTGATGATGATAGTGATCGTGATAGGGGGAGTTGATCTACGACCAGATACGGACGGTAGCATCAGAACCTCCCCATACCATAAACTCTCCACTTCGGTCCCAAGCATAAACATTGGACCCGCGTCTTCATGGCCCCCAAGGGATTGAAAACCCGAAACGTCGAGAAAATGAAAATGAATGTGTTGGCCTTATGGTGGTGGTGGTGCTGCTGTGGTGCTGTGATTGCATAGTGTATATAGGGTTTGATTAGTGATTTAGATGACGATGATGATGGTGGTGATGGATGATGATGATGATGATGATGATGATGATGATGCTATTATTATTATTATTATTATTATTATTATTATTATTATTATCATTATTATTATTATTATGGATCTCACATTCTTCTTTAGTGTCTTATCAATTGTCTATTTTATTTACAAAGGAAAAAAAACAAAACAAAAAAAACGTCCACATCTTCTGTCCTTGTGAACCCAATTGAACATTCTCTTCTACTTTTTCATACTTTTTTTCAATCAGAAAGTAAATAAATGAACTTACCACTCCTGTTCCCACTTCATACATTTTGATCGTGCTATCATTGCTGGCAATGGCTAAAACGCCTCCTGAGGGGTCAAAGGCCAATTTATTAGAGGGTGGGGTCCCACCTCAAAGCTGGCCATGGGTGCCACACTCCTCACGTCCCAGAGTTTGACCACACCGTATGAATCACAAGATGCTATCGTGTCGCCCTTGGAAGACAAATAAATAAACACATATCATACAGATTTTCTTCTTCATATAAGTCAATTGATTCAGTCAGACTGTAGCAATCGTTAACTTATAACCTGACACTAAGACCCACTAAGACTTCAAGTTTGACGTCATTTTTTTTTTTTTGGTTTTTGCAGCGTCTAGTGAGTTGTCGTTAGTAGAGCTCAATGAAACAAGTGATCCATTGGTTGAAATATTGAATACAACACACGATTTGTTTTCTTCTGTGGTCAAAGACTTGTCTTTTGATGTCATTTTTAGGTCAGTGTCAGGCTATGATAGCTAAGGTCAGACTTACAATTTCTGTTGATAGGGCATATCCTAAAAAAAATATTTATAAAAGTAACAGATATAAAAAAAAATCATGGTACCTTCCCGACGCCTTTGGGCATGTTTAAAAGTCTCAATATTGCTAAGGTAATTTTAATTGATCGATATTTGATGGACGTTTTCTGGCCAAACAGTTTTTTAATGCATTTTTTTTCAGAGTAATGCAGGCAGTGTGGTTCTAAAGCAACATGCACTTATTTGCAGGTCTGATAACTCAAATTGTTATGGTCTCATTTCTGTTATGGAAATACTCTCAAACCAACGCAAAGTGTTGTCCTTTTCAACATGTTTAAACGAATCCATAATTACATCCGATTATAAGACATGCAAATATTATATTCACGTTGTTTTAAAGTATTCGCATTTTCAACCCTTAACTCTCTCCTTACCGATCCTTTTCAGTATTTTCCCAAAATGGCAGGCTTACCCAGCAGAAAAAAATGATTTTTTAAACTCAAACAAGCTCTCTACAAAACAACTGTATGTTCTTATTAATTAAACAAAGATCATTCTTTAAAGTTTGTGATGTACAAAGTTAATATTAATAAGAAAAATATATATGCTGTCGTAACAAATGTGACGATTTTGCTGCAGGTGGTAAGGAGAGGGCCAAATGGTGTGATTAGTTATCGATCAAACGTTTTAGAATTTGTGGGGGTCTTTTTTGTTTTGTTTGTTTTTGTTTTTATTTTCGTTTGTGATTCCTCATATATGTGAGAAATTGTTCAATCATTTGCAGTGTAGGAATTAATGGTATACGAAAGATTGTTGGATTTGTTCAAATTGTGAAACTTTACCTTTAGATTAAATGTTGCATGGTTGACAGAGTGCATATGACCGTAGAATGTCTGAGCACACAAACCCTGGGGAAAGAAAAAGAAGAAGAAAGAAAAAAAAATTATACATCATCTTATGGTAGCCATTGATTACATTTTCAAGGAAATCTAAAACAAATCAATTTTTAAAACTTCAATGAAACATATTTATATCGAAAGCGACGTTTTGATTTTTCCACTTTATCCGACATAATTTCTTTTAAAGAAAAAACTTGCAACAAAATGAAGAAAAAAATACTGTAGTTTTTCCCTCAATTTGTTCCTTTGTTGGCTAATCATTAAAAATAAAATCAAATTAACCACGATGATGAGATTGCATCACATCCTCTGTAGCCAATCTGTTAAGAAAAAAACAATTATGGTTATGCCTTTGTTTTAAGTAGTCCTTCAGAGCCACTATCACTAGGCCCATGTAGCTGGAGGTTTTTTCCCCCCCCCGTTTTCTATAGCGTGAATTGGAAATAGCAATTGCTTGTTACCCTTCAAATAGGACATTACGTCTATTGCAAAGTAATTTCCACCAGATCAAACAGACCCAGCTACCCATTCACTGCTGGGTGGACAGGGGGGTAAGAAAAAAGATTATTGACTTCATCTGGAATCGATCTCAGTCACTTTGCATGTGAAAGGAGTTCTCTATCAAGACCCCCCCCCCTCCCCTATGTCTTGGTTACATCACCCGTATTATTCTTATCAAGTCAAGGAGGTGTGGTTAGTGAGAAAAATCAACATATTATAATAAAAAAAGCTAAACTGAATACTTTAATCCTAAAGTGGTAAGTCTAAATGTCTTTCAAATCATAATATCTCATCTTACATTATGTACACAGTGCCTACCATAAATACTACGTTACTAATATTTGTGTTTGTTATTAGGTGAAGAAGATTTTAAGTCTAAAATGCTACTTGTTACATCATTTCTTCTGTTTCAAAACTGTTTTTTTTTTCTTCATTATTTCATAATCTTTTCCTTTACAGGTGTGATTATAATTGTAGACCTACCCAACAGTTCACCAAGAGAAGGGGTGAAGGCCATAAGGCTTGAATTTTATATAATAACCTGCACCGATTCAGAGTCACTGCTCTTTATGTGACAGTTATGTTATCAATAAGAGTAAAATGAATACTGTGAATATTTGATACGACTTAATCCACAACTTACAGTCCTGGCGTCCCATAATGAGATGGTCTTGTCAGCAGAGCTGGAGAGGAGTGTGTTGCTGAAGGGAAGGAACTCTATTGTGTTGACAGAATCGGCGTGTCCTCTCAATGTGTAGCGACAACGGAGGCTGGAGGACACATTGATAAAATTATCATATGAATAATCTATGTCGATGCAGTGATACGTTCATTATTGATATATTATGGAATAGAGAGAGAGATGGATAAATTTGCACATCAATGCTGGAGGACATTGACAATTTTATCATATGAATATTTTATGTCAATGTACTGATGAGTCCATTATTGATATATGGAATAGGGAGAGAGAGAGAGAGATTTTATTTTTCTTTCTTGATTTGTCTCACATTGTTTTATACACACTTTTTCAGTTGTTTTTTTTTCTATCTTCCACCAGTACCTGCTCCCGAATTTGTCACTTTTCTATTGATTTGAAAATTTATTCATCTCTCTCTCTATTCCACATGTCAATAATGGACTCATCAATACATTGACATAAAATATTCATATTATAAAATTGTCAATGTATTGATGAGTCCATTATTGACATGTGGAATAGAGAGAGATGAATAAATTTGCACATCAATGCTGGAGGACATTGACAATTTTGTTATATGAATATTTTATGTCAATGTACTGATGAGTCCATTCATTATTGATATATGGAATAGAGATAGATGAATAAATTTGCAAATCAAGAGAAAAGGGACAAATTCGGGAGCAGGCACAGGTGAAGGATAAAAAAAAAAACAACTGAAAAAGTGTGTATAAAACAGTGTGAGACAAATCAAGAAAGAAAAAGAAAATTATTTTTAAAAAACATCACAAGAAAATTAGCCTTCCGCGACTGGGGATCAAACCTCAAACCTCCTGATTACACATCATTGTAGCAAATTACAAATGTTTACACCATGATCTGAATGTTTCTTTTACCCTCTAGACAGGTGTATTGGGGACACATTTTCATTTCATACAGTTACAACTTTGCCTCATACGTGCCTTTTGCAAATATCAAAGTGACAAATTAGGAAAGCAGGGGCTGATGTATGATAAAGATCTGAAAAAAGTGTGTATGAAACAACGTGTCATTGTTTAAAAAAAAAAAGGAAAAAAAAGAGCTTTTATATATCGCAATATCCACTAAACATGCTCAAAATGCTTTACAAGGGGTCTCTGGCCAACAACAACACTTAACATTTAGGACGGGACATGATGCATGTTAGGCGATATTACAATTTTTTTCCGACAGAAACAACGCTGTTAACGGCCAGGTACTCATTTACACCTGAGTACGGTGAGAGAATGTGAGGAAAGAGCCTTCTCAACTATGCGCCGAGCGAGGCTCGAACCCAGGACCTTCTGATCTGAAAGCGTTTGTCATACCACTAGACCACATAGCCGCGCCTTGTAAACAGGCGTCTTGGGGACAAAATTTTCATTTCATTCAGTTACAACTTACCTTTTGCAAATATCAAAGTGACAAATTAGGGAGCAAGTGCTGGTGTAAGATAAAGATCTGAACAAGTATGTATGAAACAGCGATCTTTATCCTCTTTTTGCGTGGTTCTAGCTTTGTTAGGAAACTTAGGTAAAGTAGTCATTCACATATGGGTGTAAATTACATATAACTATGGACATCTGGACATGCCTATGATTTCAGAGTTTTGCAATGAATAAAGATAATATGAAAAAAAGTGTGTATGAAACAGTGCCAAACAAAGCAAGAAAGAAACATACAAGAAAAAAAATCTATCTCCAAAAAAAATCAGTCTGACTCGACCTCCAGATTACCGGTCAGACGTGCCCAATGGTTAACAATCTTGCCCAAGGAAAATTTTTTTTACTGAAGTGGACCACAGTGCAATGCCTTAACTCTCTCCTTACCAGCCATTTTCAGGATTTTCCCCAAAACTTCACACCCAACTAACACAAAAATAGATTTCTTATCACTCAAACACAAAAGCAGTAAGTTCTTGCGATAAATAATTTCTTTAGCAAAACACGCTCTTCAACACACTGTTCATTTTCTTTAAATTTTTTGATGTACAAAAGAACTTTGAATAATAAAAATGTTGGTTGTATCATAACGAATGTGACGATTTTCCTTTGGCTGGTAAGGAGAGGGTTAAACACTCAGCACATTGCCCACTCTACAATAAAAAAAAAAGGGGGGAAATAGAACAAGAGACAAATGATGACTTATCATCATTCAAGCAAGTTGATTTCCTATCGACGGTACTGTTCTGTATACCATCTGACAACTCCCAATAGTAGTATTGTGCGGCTATGTGGTCTTGTGGTATGACACTCGCTTTTGGATCGGAAGATCCTGGATTCGAGCCTCACGCTCAGCGCATAGTTGAGTCCTTGAAAAAGCCTCTTTGCTCACATTCTCTCACCGTACTCGGGTGTAAAATGAGTACCTGGCCGTTAACAGCGTTGTCTTTGTCCGAAAAATTGTAATATCGCCTAACAGGCGGCATGTCCTGTCCTACATGTTAAATGTTGCTGTTGACTAGGGACCCCTTGTAAAGCGCTTTGAGCACATATTGTGGATATTGCGCTATATAAAGCTCAATTTTAGTAGAGACATTATTCTTACCTGTTGATGTCCCAGACTTTAGCTGTATTGTCCATGGAGCTTGAAGCGAGGAAGTCACCACATGTGTGCCATGAACAACTCCATACTAGTGAGAAAAAAAACAAAAAAAAAAAACAAAGACAACACATCACCTTAATTCATTTTTGCCACATGGTGTTCGAATTTTTAACGCGCAACTGTGATTTAAAATAAATACTATCTTTTAAATATACACACACAAATTCGGACTAAAGGCCAGAGGTATGGCCTATCTCAATTTATCAATTAATATATAAAGTGTTGCTATTGGTTCTTGGTTGTATATTTTTACATTTTTGTGCATTTGCATATATATATATATATATATATATATATAATATATATATATAATATATATATATATATATATATATATATATATATATATATATATATATATATATGTATACATTCTCGCTATAGATTCTCAACTTTGTGTTTATACATTTTTATACATGCCACGTCTGTAAACGAATTCCCATTTTTTGGATGAATAAAGTATATATTATTATTATCACTATTATTATTATTATTATTATTATTATTATTATTATTATTATTATTATTATATTATTATTATTATTATTATTATTATTATTATTATTATTATTATTATTATTATTATTATCTTATTATTATTAT
>NC_088371.1:20557646-20562646 GCF_034508935.2 Berghia stephanieae
TATCACAAGAACTCACTGCTATTGTGTTTGAGTGATAAAAAATATATTTTTACGTTAGTTGGGTGTGAAGTTTTGGGGAAAATCCTGAAAATGGCTGGTAAGGAGAGGGTTAATGGAGCTAAGATCAAATAACTACGAAACCAAAACACGTTTAAAGCATATCTCACAGGACATGAAAAATTCAGATACTTAAAAAGTTGTCAGATTTTGAATATGAATTTTAGACTTTAATATATTTTCATTGACAAATGTTTCCATTAAAAAAAAAAACCCAAAGAAAAGGTGAATTCCTAATTGTGATGACAACGAAGCAAAAAGAGCATTTGGGACATAAACAAATCACGCTTTGAGTGGATTCTCAATAGTTTGCACTGAGTATGGAATGCAAGCAAAAAACTCTTGATTGAAATTCTAACTCAGGAAATTTCGGCTAGAATTATACACCCTTAACTCACTCAACCCTAACACCGACTATATCCGTAGTTTACACGAGTTACTTTTACCCCATGCCCATTTATTACATTTTTCTGAGACAAATTATAGGCGCAGTATCAAAGCTAATGTTTTTAGTTTTTGCATGCTAATGATAGTTGAATAAAACAATCTATGCACATGCTCATTTTTAATACATTTCTTCAATTTTGAAAAGTAGCAAGAATCTCTAGGACTGAATGAGTTAAGGGGATGATAAATCTAGTTGCTTCCACTGCAACACACTTAAAATTCTCATAATTTGAATGAAGTCAATTTCAGGCATCTTATTTAGGAGAACAACCGACAAATGTTTTTCAAATGAAATACATTTATAGTAACAAATTAGGGAGCAGGCACTTGTATAAGATAAAGATCTGAAAAAGCGATGTGTGATAAAGTGCCAGATAAAGCAAGAGAGGAAACTCTGCATGTCTCACAATGTATCATACACACTTTTTCATATCTTTATCAAAAAAACTCTGCATATCTGTTATTTGTCAAAAATATCAAACTAAGAAATTAGGGAGCAGACGCCGATGGAAGAAAAAGAACTGAAAAAAGTGTGTATGAAATATTAAATATTTTGTTATTAAGATTTTCAATCCAATTTCTTATTTCTTTGTTTAAATTGAAATGTGATAAAGATACGTACCCACTAATAGGATAGGAGTGGGCGTTGAACGTGTTGGACAAATGGAATCCCCCAGTCCTTGTCACATGACCAGGGGGTGCTTTGACCTGGTTCAGATATGGGTTGACTCCAGTGTCTACGGGGAACTCAGAATCCTGAACACGATATAAGGAGGCATTTATTTTTATTTTTTTTAAAAAGAAGTTCTGTTTTGATGTTGGATCTGGGTTGAACACACATTCACATAATATAATATGCAGGTCCAATAACCGAACAAAATTGAGGGCTTGATCTAACATTGTTGTAATGAACAACATTATGTGTTGGTTTGAGAGTATATATGTGACCCCTCACCTCAAAAAAGTATTATGTCAGGATGATTAAGATGCTGAAAATTGAATTTATAGCCAGAAATATCAGAGTTACGTTGAGTTTATATGCTTTATAGAGGAGAAGGAATATCATATTTTACTGTGCTAAATACCAAAGTTTCATATTTTTGACCAGTTAAACTATGATTTGACTTTTTAGCATCTGGTCCATCCCGACATAACACCGTTTTGAGATGAGGGGTCACATATCTCCATTACAATAATGACAAAATCTGGGTTATCAACAAATGAGTACACACCGAGTTGATCCCAAAAGAGTGCATTTTGTAATCAACAAGCATCCAATTTAATCTAAAGCAACTTATTTACTGTACACCACATAGTAAAGAAACCAGGATATATGTGACCTGGTGTCTCAAAACGGTATTATGTCCCAATATATTATCAAACCCTGAAGAGTGAGTTTAGAATTGAAATGGTTTGTTAGAGTTGTATAACATAATATTCTTTATCATGAAGAATAATAGAAATAAATCCAAGTTTCATATCCGTCACTAAAAACTTGATGAAATGATTTGTTAGAATTGTATAATATATTCTTTACCATGAAGAAGAATAGAAATAAACCCAAGTTTCATATCCGATCCGTCACTAAAAACTTGATGAAATGATTTGTTAGAATTGTATAATATATTCTTTACCATGAAGAAGAATAGAAATAAACCCTAGTTTCATATCCGATCTGTCACTAAAAACTTGATGAAATGGTTTGTTAAAATTGTATAACATATTCTTTATCATGAAGAAGAATAGAAATAAACCCAAATTTCATATCCGTCACTAAAAATCTTAATTTCCAATTCCTAGGTCATCCATACATAATTTTTAAAAATAAAAAAAATGAGCTTTTATATCGCACAATATCCACTAAACGTGTTCAAAGCGCTTTACCAGGAGTCCCTGACCAACAGCAACATGTAGCATGTAGAACGAGAAATGATGCCTGTTAGGCAATAGAACAATTCTTTTTTTGACAGAGACAATGTTGTTAACATGCAGGTACTAATTTTACACCAGAGTATGGCGAGAGAATGTGAGTAAAGAGCCTTTTCCAAGGACTAAACTATGTGCTGAGCGAGAATCGAACCCAGGACCTTCTGATCCGAAAGCGAGTGTCATACCATAAGACCATATAGCCGCACATAATACTGCTTTGAGATGGTGGGTCACGTATGTAATCAGATCACTGCATTCTCAGGAGAACACAATGATTCAGATCCATTTTAACATGCATTGTCATGCCATAATTGTTGATATTACTTTTGTTTTGAGTAGAACAGAGGTTTGAGCTTGGAAAACACAATGTTGTAACCAGCATGATTAGCCTTAGACACTATCAAAGTAGTCCTCCTTCAGAGTCTTTCAGCCCTTTGGAGCTGGGTATTAACCCTGGTTTCTATGAGGTGAAAATGACAACAGCAATTGCTTGCTACCTTTTGGATTGGATGCTAATCTATTGCAAGTACTTCCCACCAGATAACACAGTTACACTGTTGGGTGGACAGTGGGGGTTGGAAAAAAATAAAGACTTCACCCGGCTAAGTCCCTTTGTGTGTGTCATTATCATAGTCATCATCATCTTCATCATCATCATCATCATCATCATCATCATCATCATCATCATCATCATCATCATCAACATCATCATTATCACATCATCATCCTCTTATCCACATCATCATATTATCTTCATTATGAGTAGCATTGATGGCCGATTGATTTACTCGGGTGAAGGTGAGAGTAGGGGCGGGTGGGGAGGGGAGGATAAATAGAGCCCTCAATGTGGACTGTCCTAAGCTTGGATAACCTATTTAATTATGTATATTTTATAAACACCACTACCACCAGCCTGACTGCCACCAAGACCACCACCGCCACTTACATTGGGATACCGCTTGAAGTCCTTTGACAGTTCCTTAACGTCTCCCCCGGCGACGTCCATCTCCCTCTTCTGTCGTTCCATCATCAAGGTCTTCTGGGTCTTGCCTTTATCTTGAGATGCTGAGTCGATTTTCCGGGACACTCCGCTACCTAGTAGAATTAAAATAAATCAGTTCTATTACTTTATACTACCACTACAACAACAACATCAACAAAACGACTACTACTACTACTACTACTACTACTACTACTACTACTACTACTACTACTACTACTACTACTACTACTACTACTACTACTACTACTACTACTACTACCTTACTACTACTACTACACTACTACTACTACTACTACTACTCCTACTACTAACTACTACTACTACTACTACTACTACTACTACTACTACTACTACACTACTACTACTACTACTACTACTACTACTACTACTACTACTACTATCTACTACTACTACTCCTACTACTCATCTCAATGATATTGATCTGTCTCTTTATTTTATCATGACCATTTTTTGTCTTCTTTCCATGCTTAGACCACCTTTTTTATTAAAAATTTTTTTTCTTAGTTCAACGGCAAAACCTATCATTTACCCTGAAATCCTTCAATATTCTTCAGGGTGCTCTGCAAACCATTAACCTGACCCACAGCTCTGTCTCTCTCCAAGTTTGCAAGCATCTTCTCCTTCATAGCTGCCTCATAGCGGGCTTTCAGTGCTTCCATGTTAGGTGCGAACTGAGAGTAATGACGCTTCAATCTGTATTGGATGAAAATAAAAATAGATAAATAAATGTTCCGTCCTAAATGTTAAATGTTTCTGTTGATCAGGGAGGGACCCATAGTAAAGCACTTTGAGCACATTTAGTGGATATTGCGCTATATAAAGCAAAGCTCATTAAAAAAAATAATAAATAGATGGATGAATAAAAATTATCAAATAATTGAATAAATAAATAAATAAATAAATAAATATGTGACCTTTCGTCTCAAAATGGTATTAAGTCGGGATGACTAAGATGCTGAAAATTGAATTTGTAGCCAGAAATATCAGACTTAAGTTGAGTTTGCTTGCTTTATAGAGGAAAGGAATATCATATTTTACTGTGCTAAATACTAACGTTTCATATTTTTGACCAGTTTGACTATAATTTGACTTTTTAGCATCTGGTCCATCCGGACATAATACCGTTTTGATACGAAGGGTCACATATATGAATAAAAAATAATAGGTAAATAAATTAATAAATAGTTAAAGAAATAGATGAATAAATAAATAAAAAGATGAATAAATAAATAGATAAACAAATAAATGAATAAATAAATAAACACATAAACAAATAAATGGTTGATGGAAATAGGAGTCATGAATGTACAGTTGTGGAACTTTTTCTCAATATTATATGCATTTTAAAAAATCAACAACAAAAAAAAAAAAAAAAACAAAAAAAACAAAAAAAACCAAACAAAACAAAAAACAAATTGATTCTTCATCTTGATCATTTTGACTTTGACATAACTTTCTTAATATGTGACCCATCATCTCAAAATTGTATTATGTCGGAATATAAATCGGAACCTGAGAAAAAAAAATTAGTATAAAATAATAG
>NC_088371.1:20567646-20576215 GCF_034508935.2 Berghia stephanieae
AGCAAACTTCTGAATATTGGTATTACATGAATCAGCAAACAACTTATTTTCTTGATAAAGATTGAAAGGTGGATAGATTTTAAAACCAAGTATAATTTTCACCATAAATTTGATATCAGTCGACAACAAACACCAAGTATGTAATATTCAAGCACAACATCGCGTCTATAGTATTCAAACACGGCTCTATTTGTAAATTTCCTAAGGATCACTGCAAAGACAAACGATAAGGTAGTGAGAAAGAATCAATTCCATTTCAGCTATTTTATAAGTTATTTGACTCCAACTTAGTGCTTGAATGATCAAACAAACACACACACACAAAGAAAAATTAAAACTTAAATCAAAACCATTTCACAGAGGCCAAAGACATAATGAGATAGTGGGTAAGACTATTTGGGTGAGCGCATCATGAATTCCGCAGCAGAGAAGTAAAATGAATGGGAAGACAAGTGACCCACGGTATCAAAACTGTGCGATATGTTGGGAGACATCTCTTTGTCGGCGATACAAACACAACATTATCTTGAGCCTTTATTTGTTTATTTTTAACACAATCCATTTGTTCCAGTTTTCTTACATGTGTTATGGGAGGCCTTCCGAAAGCTCCTATCTCCCTAGTATTCGTGTTATTTTATAATGTTCTAGTAGAGGGTTTGGGAGGGGGTCTTTAAAAAAAAAGTCTCCCCCTCCAAACCCCCAACTAGAACATTATAAAAAAAGCCCCCCCCCCTCCCAAACTCCTAGAACAAGAATGCTGGGGATGTAGGAGCTTTCCGAAGGCCTCCCTGTGTTATGACTTATTGTTTTGATTAATGAATGGGAAACCCCAACATCTCTCACTCTTTTCTTCTGTAATTTTGAAGTTTAAATTTCTTCAAGTTAATCTTTATTTGAATCAAAGTTTAAGGCAGCACATTTTGATTATTAACACGAGAAAGAAGTGGCTGTAAATAAATGTTATCACAACAAGTGGATAAAACTTAGCACGGCCCTACAACAACAATCTACAGTAGCCCCTCAGCCTCAACTCCAGCCCAGCCAGAGCAAATAAAATCAATTAAGTGACGGGGCGGTATGGAAATAAAAGACTAGGATACGTAATTACGTACGGCACAATTATGAATTTTTTGCAATGATACATATGATGAACCTGAAATCATCACAGATACATACAAAAAGCTTTATATCTAGGGTTAAAAGGATACTTTCCACATAGTATTTATCAGTGTCCATGCTACCCGCCATCTTGTTGCTGCTCTAGTTGCTATAGACAACCACTGCCAACGTGTGTAAGTCTCTAGTCAAGAAGTCTACAATGAATCAAGAATTTCCCAACAGAAATTAAGTAAAAAATGTAGCAAAATTGAAACAATAATGAAATAAACTTCAAACCCGATTAAACTGTTTCAAATCAAATCTCTACAATTTTTATTTTCGGAGTTATTTCTATTAATATGCGTCTTATTACTATTATTCAAATCTCTTTTGAACTTGTGATTGATAGAGTATGTAGAATCTATCAAAGAGGCATCAAAAATAATAAACCATCCTCTTGATGAGTAGAAAGAATTCATGGAAAAGCAATAGAAAGGAAAGCATTCTCAATTACCAACAATAAAAAACATATTTTATACCTTGAATTTAGTCTTTTACCATCTGGGAGAAGGTTTTGTCAGATTAAATGTAGAACTAACAAGTATAAATCAACGTTCGTTCCATCAGCAATACAATTTTTGAATATTTCATATGGTACAGAAAAACCAAGGATTGATTCGTTGACTGATTAACTGATTACTTTATTTAATGTTAGATTAACTGACCAATTGATAATGATGATAATTTTTGGTGTCGAATTGCCACAATTGTAACAAATTGAAAACAAAATGAATATGTTTATGTTGTGTATATCGCACGTGTGAAAGAAAGAGAGAAAGAGAGAGAGAGAGAGAGAGAGAGAGAGAGAGAGAGAGAGAGAGAGAGAGAGAGAGAGAGGGAGATAGAATGAGAGAGAGAGAGATAGAATGAGAGAGAGAGAGAGAGAGAGAGAGAGAATAAGTTAGAGTGAAATATATGTTCAATGTTATAGTTATCATTTAACGTTATAACAAGTGTAACTAAATGACAAATTGCCATATTTATGGACAATAATGATCTATTATTATTATTATTATTATTATTATTATTATTATTATTATTATTATTATTATTATTATTATTATTATTATTATTATTATTATTATTAATTATTATTATTATTATTATTATTATTAGAATTGAAGAGTTCATTTTTATGAACTCGCGGTCAAAATCAAAAGCTACAAGTAAAGACGCTTTTTGAAAGTGGGGGTCTTAAATGGAATAGTATACATATATGCCAACAATAGAAATATATAATTGGCATGAGTCGCATGAGTTTACACCATTAACACTATCAAACGTGTCAGTAAAAACGAAAAATTTCCGAAACACACGTGTAAAATGTTTCGATTATCATTGATCTGTTATCCTCAATGAAATAAGCCTGTGGTAAAAATGCAATTGCTATTGTACGAAAGGAAATTTAAATTCGGTTACACATTGGGGGCGGGCACATATTATTTGCCAAAAATACGGAGGGTAGGACACATTGGGGGCGGCACATATTATTTGCCAAAAATACGGAGGGTAGGACGTCTGTCTATTCCACATAATTTGGATGAGAAATAAATCAAGTAATCTGGTGCCCTTGATCATGATAAATGCGTTGAAATAACCTATTTATTTATTTATTTATTTATTCCTTAATTAATTAATTTATAATTCGTTTAGTTAAATTTTTAACTTAAAAAAGCAACGGCAAACGGTCTAATGTCTTTGTATGATGGTCTTTATCAATTTTACGATATGAAACATTTTATGAACCCTGACCTTCATAAAAGGTCAGGGTTTTCCTTTTATTTATTATTTGACGGATTAAAAACAAGTGTTCTGTAAGTACACTGTCACTGACGTGGTAAACAGTATTGAAGATTTTAAAAAAGTTAGATTATACCTCAGAATAATCAAGATTCCTATAATAGATACAAATTTGTATTGATATTTTTTTATAGCCCTAGGGATGCTACAGTATTCGTGAGAATGTAAACTTGCATTTAATTACAATTACAATTACACTTTCGTTCTGTGTGCTGTCTGACGGCGGTGATGCAATATTACTGACTGCAAGTCTTAACAGTAAATAGGTTGTTGCATGAACATTTGAGATTGGTGCAATTGTTTTTAAGATAGCATGGCTATTCTGCAAGAAAACACTTTTCAACGGAACCGTTTTTTTGCAAAATATATTTCAAAATTTTCCAAAGAAAATGATGAATTTTGCCGAAGAAAATAAGTAAATTTTGCAAAATATTTGCGGATTTCTAAATGGCTGCCTCTATTCTCACCCCCCGCCCCCCCCCCCCCCCCCCCCCCCGGCCGATTGGATTACCGAAAAAAAAACGTCGCCGGCTTTTTGCGATTTGGATTTGATTGATTTTTTTTTTTAAATTGTGCAACTTGTGACAAGAAACGTAACAAATTACTGCATTACTATTACAACCTTTGGATTAAACATACAACAATTGTGGACTACTATTATGAAGACTAGCATGGGGGGGGGGGGGGGGGGGGGGGGGGGGGGGGGGGGTGAGAATAGTCACTTCATTTCTAAATATGGTGTATCACACCTAACAACTACATGCAACCCAATTAATAAGATATCCCCGCGGAATTACGCAATTTCAAACTCAAAATTATGGGACAAAAAATGGCAAATTTTGCCAGAAATTATGCTGATTTAGAAATAGGCACAAATAAAATTCTTCATCACCGCTGGGAGCACAAATTTCGCAAAAAAACGTGCAGATTTTGTGGTTGTAATAATAATTAGAAAATTTTCCCCAATTTTGCGATCGCATTGTGGCCGCAAGCTGTGCAAAAAATAAACAAAAAAACTTGGGGCCAGATTAAGTGACAATTAGAACCAAAGTTATGGCATGGGATTCATCATCCATCGTAGCTTGTGCTCTTGAGCACGTTGATGGTCAGCTGTCTCCAAAAACGCTGTGATTATTCCCAGACACCTGTCTGGGGATAATGAAAATTCGTTACCCCCAGACACCTGTATATAATTGAAACTCCGCTCCTTTAAACAATCATCCACATTCCATAATATGGAATATTTCCAAAATGCACATAGAAATAAGGAAAGTTAATAAAATATCTATAAAAACATAAAATTAACCAACGTTAAATCAGTTGTTACTACATATACACAATATGGGTCGACCTCGAAGTGGGTATCATGGCCGAATGGTTTAGTCGTCTGCCCTGGAAGTTTTACCAGAATCGACGTTGTGGGTTCGAATCCTGGTTCCGCCACTTTATTTATTTTTTATTTTTTATTTTTTAAATTTCCGTCTTCTTTTTTTATTTTTTATTTTTGGTTAAATTCCGTCTTCTTTTCTTTTCTTTTTCTTTTGTGCGAGTCTATTCTTTTCTCCTTTTTGTTTGACCTTTTGTTCCGTTTCTGTGCATGCATTTTTAAAAATTGTTTTTATTTTTTTTTTAATTATTGTATGCTTTTTACTCCTTATCTGACCATTTGGTCGCTCTCTGAATATTTCTGTTTGTTTGCTTTTTAATTATTTATTCTTTTTTGACACTTTTTGAGATCGGAGTGGGGACGAATAATATGACAATTTTTTAGAAACTAGAAAGGAACTAGAGAGAGAGAGAGAGAGAGAGAGAGAGAGAGAGAGAGAGAGAGAGAGAGAAGAGAGAGAGAGAGAGAGAGAGAGAGGAGAGAGAGAGAGAGAGTTTTTAAAAAAACAGGTGTCTGGGGATAACGAATTTTCATTATCCCCAGACAGGTGTCTGGGGATGATGACAGCCCTCCAAAAATCACAATCCTCTGCTGTGCGCATGAAATCTGTATTGCTTTTTAAATCATATTTGGCCATTGCTAGGTTATTTAGATATTAAGATATGTCATTCTTTGTCTTCCTCTAGCTCTCTTTAATTCGATCATCCCATATGTTACCAACTTTTCTATTCGGTCTCTTCTCCACACATGTCCCAGAAACAGTAACTCCTTTTTCTGATTGTATCAATCAACATTCTTCCCTTTCTCACCAACACTTCCTCATTCGTATACCTGTCTGTCCATGAGAGCCTCAATATTCTTCTTTTACATCCACATCTCAGATGCCTCTAACCTCCTCATACATTCTTTGTCAAGCATCCATATTTCACAACCATATAAAAGGGTACTTATAACATATGATTCTACTACTTTCATTCTGGTCTTCAACTTTAGGTTGTTGTTTGACACAACTGGTCGCATTTTATGGAACATGTTTTTTGCTATTGTTATTCTTTGTTTTATATCCTCTATGTCACATGCGTGATGGGTAATGATAGTGCCTAAATATTTAAATTTCTTTACTTGTTTGATGGTCTCTCCTGTGCTTGACAAGTGGAAGGTCGTGTTGTTGTCATTCTTTGAGACCACCATGCTTTCGATTTTCTTAACATTTAGTTTCAGGCCCATCTCTTCACTTTTGCACACCAGTATAACTAAAATTTTCTGTACGTTTTCTGGAGAGTATGCCTTCGGAGTACCATTGTCTGTGTATCTTATGCTATTTATATTCTGCCCTCCAACGACAACGCCTTTCATATCTTCAATTTCTTTGAATATTATTTCACTTTATATGTTAAAAAGGTCTGGTGATAAGACGCAACCTTGTCTTACTCCCTTCTCGATGTTAAAGAAGTCTGATGTTTCATTATCAAGTTTGACTCATGCTGTTTGATTCCAGTATAAATCCTTCACAAGTCAAAGGTCTTTACTGTCTACACCAATATTTTCTAAGATTTTGAAGAGCGTTTCGTGTTGTACTGAATCAAAAGCTTTGGAATAATCAATGAATCATAGATAAATTGATTTTTGTTTTTCGATTGACCGTTGCATTATTGTTTCCATTCAAGGTAAAGATTGCATTTACCGTAACCTTTTCTTTAGCAAAACCAAACTGCTTGACACTTATCTCTGGAGAGATCTTGCTCCTCATTCTTTCATAAGTAATCTTAATATAATTTATGTGGCCTGGTCATTATGCTGATTGTTCTGTGTTGGTCACAGACAATAGTTCCTTGTTTGTTTGCATATGGGATTGAATACCGATTGTCTTAAAACACTAGACAGTTCACCCTTTTTCGTATATGAAATTAAAGGCTTTTGTCAGAATGTCTATTCCCAGATCGTCGAGGGCGTCAATCAATTCTATTGAGAAACTATCTTGGCCTACCACTTTCCCTTTTTTCATATCTTTGCAAGCAGCATCTACTTTTTCTCGCATAATCTGGGGACCCGTGTTCACAGTAGAGATTTCTCTATCCAAACACGTCCCTCTTTTGTCATCCGCGCAAAGATTTTTTTGTATACTGCCCAACGTTAAAAAATTTCGTTGTTGTTGATAAGTATATTACCGTTTGCATCTTTAACACATTTTCTTGCCATGGCTGGTCGTTTTCCACTTAGATCTTGTATTGACTGGTAGAATTGTTTTGGTGTTAGATTGTTTTAGTCTTTCAATTCTGTGACATTCTCATTCATGTTCAATATAATCTTCCTTTGCTCTCTTACACTCATGTTTTATAATCTTATTAGCTTCTTTATATTCATTGCTGTTGCATTCTAGTTTTCGTCTTTCATTCATCAGTTGCAAGATCTTGTCATCCATCCATTTTTGTTTTGGTTCGTGTTTTTTCACAGGTGAAATAGTTTCTCTTGCAGATTCTGTGATGCAGTTCGATACTTGATTCCAGTACTCATCTATATGTTTATATCGGTCAAGTTTCATTTTTTTCTTTCATGCATTCTTTGTAATCATTTTTTATTTGATTGTTAATTCTCAATAGATCTAATTGCAGTTTTGGTTCCACTTTCTTTTTCTTATTTGTTTAAGTTTTATTTTGAGCGTGGTCTTGACAGGTCGGTGGTCACTATTATAATTTGCGCTTGGAATAGTGTTATTGGATTATTAGTCTACAAATGTGGACTAAAATACTTAAACTTAAAATATAATTTAAGAGGAAAAAAGAAGTGAAAAATGTGACCATAGAGCAACTGAAAACGGGTTTTCTTTAAGAGCATGCTTACAATGATTAATTTTGAACACAAAACTTGATACAACAAGTGGAAAGCATGTTATTATCGTTATGTATGGGCCATAGATAATGATAAGCATTCAAAATTGAAACACTACATTTTTTTCCCTCTGCAAATTCCTTAGCTTAGCAAAATATGGTGATATATTGTTGTTTTTTTTTCTTTGCCTTTTGCAGATTCTAATACAAGCAAGTAGTTATGGAAGCACGAAAGAACAACACTGGCAGGCTGTAAGAACTCATATTAAGTAAAAATTTAAACCTGAGACTGATTTTTTTCCCATATCTAAAACACTTGCTTTTCTTCTTACCTATGACTTGTAAACTAGGCAGTTTCCTTTAAAAGAATATTAGTAACAGCAATGCAACTGGGTTTCATTTACGAACAATATTGCTGTTACTGTTTTTTTACTTTTGGTGAACACAGAGAGTTAAAAGTAATATTGAAAATCGCCTCGGTAGGTGGGTCCATGAAATTTTCACCTCATTGGCAAAAATTGGAATTGCAATTACAGTTGTTCCATTCATTTCATTACTAAGCTTGGAATTATAATGATTCTTCCATCTACGCTCAATAAGAATTAGAATGCGCCAGGAGGTAATGGTTCATTGGCAAACAGGAGGACTGAAATATGAACATCAATAAGAAAAAAAGGAAAATGCAAAGAAATATTTAATTGTTTTTTCTTCATCATGGGGTCCCAATAGCTCAGTTGGTATTGTACTCATTTCATACGCAAAGGGGGCCCAAAATCAATCCTTGTGAAATCAAGATTTTTTTTCGGATTCATCCTGTCCACCCAGCAGTGATTGGGTAGCTGGGTCTGTTGGATCTGGTGGAAGGTACTTTGCAATGACTAGCATTCTTTCTAAAAAATAGAAAAAGCAATTACCATTGTCCACTTCATACTATAGAAACTGGGATGAACTCTGTCTCTTAAAGACTATTTTTTTTCTTCACCTTGCATAGATATAATCTGCCATTGTCAGAAATATTAATATAATTCTTCCCCCTTATTCTGTGAGGAGTAAATACTAAACATTCATATTTGTAGCTCTTACTTTTGTAGTACTAAGCTGCTAGAAGCTGTGGGCTGCAAAAAGTAATAAACAAAAATTAATATAACAGCTTAAAAAAAGAACAAAACACAGAATGTTTCAAGCTCAAAACCCTTCTTCAACCAACAAAAAAAAACCCCAATAAAAACATAAAGATACAATACAAAAAATACCAGATGATGACAGATGGCTGTCGTCGATCTGGTTTTTAAGTAATGTATTTACGGAAATGTTCATGTTTGTATTTTGTTCTTTTTGAAGCTGTTATATTCAGTTTTGTCTATTATTTTATTTTTGTATTATGGCATTTCTTTTT
>NC_088371.1:20576314-20593814 GCF_034508935.2 Berghia stephanieae
GAAATGATGGAATATGTCCGGAAGTCCATAAAGAATGAGTTGCTAGAATGTTATATTATTGCATTGCCATGCCGAGCATTCCCTCGGACGTGTGGTGATCAAACCCGTCTATATTATCTGTAATACATAAAAGCATGGCTAATGTTTTATAATAGTAAAGTAAATGTTGCTGTTCGAAGCTCGAAGAAATAAATAACAATGTTCAAATTGAATGTAAGCTTCAATTTAATTACAAAAAAAAAAAAAAAAAAACCATATCAAATGAACGTTTCGGGTTTCCCCGTTTATCAACAAAGCAGGATGAATGAAACACTACAAATGAATGAGATAATGTGGTAGTTGAGCACTCTCTTCACGAGCTTTTGAACCGAATTGACTCAGGTGAACTCGGACCTGTTTTTCTGACACCCCTCCCCCCCCCTTACCACCAGCCTTCTGGTTTACCGATCAGTTGTTGATCAGCTGGTCCTGTTAGATATGGTGGGAAGTACAATTGCGATAGTCTAGCGTGCTATCAAAAGGGTAGCGAGTAATTGCAACTGTGAAAAAAAAAAAAACTTCGGGTCGATGGGCCTTATCTTACGACTGCGAAAGATGCTATTTTTAAGGACACCCCGCATTCTACGAAAGATAATCGAATTTCACTAAATAATCCGACAGTCGGTGATCCCGTTCCATCTGGGTTTCACTGTACAATCAAGAAACGTCTTCCTGCGTAATCACCCCGTGTAATGTGGATTAATTATTTACATAGCAGGTGTCTATTTGTCTCACAATGATAATTCATCACAGTGGGAGATATCTCCTTCTTCTCCCCCCCCCCCCCCCTTCTCCATCCCCCTCAGTCACCTCCTCCACCTCCACCACCACCACCACCATATCGATGTCGAGGTAGAGTCTATCTTCAATCTTATGCACTCACTGCCGATGCACGTGTAATTTCTGCCATTCCAGAATCATCCATCAAGGATTAATGAGCTGGCATGATGACATGCCTCACTCACGCATGTTTTCCTTGTCATGCAATAGGAAATGAGATTAGCGGAAGAGTAGCGTCCCTTGATTGGACGTCACCCGTAGTCTGTGACGTCACCGGCGGAAAAGTTATTAGAGAGAGAACGTCATGTTGGTTGTGCGCATGCGTCTCTCGTCCTCGCTTCCGGTGAAAGCGCCTTGAGACACTTCAAAACCAAATTGACGTTCTCTCTGTAAGGTGACGTCCAATCAAGGCACGCTACTCTTCCGCTAATCTCCTTCCCTATAGACACGGTGTCCACAAAGTCTCGGTTGTATATAGATTGAATGAGGTTGACGTCACTCGGAACTTTGTTATTGTTTTTAGCCATCCACGTTTATGAATGGATTCAATAGTCTGATGTCACGTCGCCCAGCAACGGCGCCATCGTGGTTCTAAACAAAGAAAATCGGTACTTTTTATTCTTCATGTTGGCTAGAACATTTCTTATGTCTTGTGATCAGAATGTGTAAATGTCAAAACATGATCAGATTTATAATGTTTTTTTTCTTCTCTGGATACGCTTTTATGCTCGTCGGAGAAATATTTCATAAGGGTGTCCCCCATTGTTCCGATAGTTTAGAGCCAGTTACTAAGTAACAATGCGTCATTACGACGGAAGTGACGTTACGACTGTTGAAGCGTATTTTGGGGCAGAGTAGCTCAGCGGTACAGTCTTTGCTTCGTACCGGAAAGGTACCGAGTTCGATCACCCGCCCGCCGCTGCGCTGTGTGGCCTTGAGCAAGTCGCCTCGCTCGCCCTAGCTCAATTTTTGGCGCTGCACTGCAGCGGCTCACGCCTGGGTTATTCCAGTTTTCTCCTGGAAAAGACCCGAGAGACAAATGTCCCCCTATGTGACGGATAAAGGAAATTTAATTTAATTTGAAGGACGAGTTTTCTGGCCAAAATTTTAAATTCGTGTTGTTATTGTTTTTGTTTTGATTTTTGTTTGTTTTTTGTTTGTTTGTTTTTTTTTTGTTTTTTGTTTTTGTTTTTTGTTTTGTTCATCCCAGAGCGAAATTTCAGTTTTCTGCTCGGCGAAGCGAAGATCTGAAAACGTGTCAAGTGTGCATGAACTTTGCCTTACACCGGTACCTCCTCCCAATTCTGCCTGCTGGGGTGTTGGGGGGGGGGGGGGGGTATTTTCAATACATAATATTCTAATGATTGGGAGGGTGAGCGTCTAGACAACAACGCACGTGCATTGCATGCTTGGAATAAATTGCAGCAATACATGTCTAATGATGTGAGATAAAATAATAAGTTTCGTTTTGCAGCAGCAGCCGGCAAAACACCCCTGGGGGAAGCCGAGAAAAGTTCAGACTCAAATTAGGAAAAGAAAACCCCCAAAAAACAACGTCTTTATAATAATAATATATATTTATTGTCCCCCAAAAAAGTGGCAATTTGTCATTTGGTTACACATTTATAACAATACAATATTGACATAGACACACTCACACAAGATGCACACTAGTAACATAGTAGTTATCGTTAAAAAAAAACCAAAAAAAAAAAAAAACCAAAAAAAACCCAGCCAAAATAACCAAAAAAAAAACAAACAAAAAAAACAACAAACAAATACAAAACAAACAAACAACAACAACAACAAAAATCCAAAAACAACAGCCAGCCTCGACTGAATATCGACCCCCTGGTATTCAAGTCATTTGAGACTAATTACCCCAATCGACTCAGATGTGAATGGAATACGTTATGATCATAGGCAGTGACGACAGTTTTAAGATCGCCAGTACTAAAGTAATGACTTTTATAGAATTCGACTTGTCCTGAAATCGTTCTGCTATGTTATGGCCGGCTGCTGGGGGAACAGATTAAGCACTTGAAGCGCATTGAGCATGATAAACCTGTGGAAAAGCATTTCAGCATTACATATTTATACATGTTCAAATTTATATATATTTATTTATTTGTAGCGTGTCTCAGTTGTATATGCGTTGCTTCGTACCTGAAAGACATCGAGTTCGAATACCCACCGCGTTGATGGGCCTTGATTGAGCAAGTCACCTCGCCTCGCTTAGTTTGCGGCGCTGCACTGCGGATGACGCCTTGGTTATTCCAATCTTCCATTGGAGTAGACCCTAAAGACAAATTTCCTCTGTAGATGAATAAAGGGAATGTATATATTTATTTATTCATTCATTTATTTATTTATGTATGGACATCAACCACCGTAGCTCGTGGCCGTTTCAGGATTGGAAACTGGGTGGGGTTCTTGACCTCCCATAGTGGGCAGGGAGGTACTTGCTGTGTCTTCTATCCCCCTACATCTGTTTCCAGTTGCTTCTGTCCTTGTCTTGGAATGAGATTACTTAGTTTTGTCCTGACCCTCGCCAGAGTCTTTTGCTTGGAGGGAAACAGTCAACAGTTTAGTTAAATATTTTGGGAGATGATATTTTTTTTCCTTATAAATATTTAAATCATCTGTTATGTATTGTTATATATTATGTGTTGTTTGGAAAGTATAATGTAAGCATTTAAATGTGTTCCTCTTAGTGGGATTCTGTGCTGGTGTATAGATGAGACTTTTATGTGATCTCAAATATATACATTGATGATACACTCTTGGAATCTACATAATATTATGTTCCCTTTATCTCACTTTTTCTTGTGTGCTATGAAATGTAAATCTAGAATTTTTTCGACTATCCCATTTCCTGAAATGACTACATTTGTTGCAACCGCCGTAAAACCCTTAAAAACATTTTTTAAAAACAGGATTAGAAAAAGGACACATCCGTCTTCGAACAGATTCGAACCTACAACCGTTCAATTCCACGAACTGCTTCGTCATCGGTTTACAATCTTATTTAGAGATAGAAGACACATAAATTCTGTCAGTGAATAAAAACAAGGCATCATATTTTCTAAAAAGAAGATAAAAACTCTATTGATCTAAGTGGGAAAAAGTCAAAAAGTCACGTTTTTTCTCCATAGGGAATCCGGAAGAACGTCCAACCCCCCCCCCCCCCCCCGCACCAATAAATCGTTGTGTCAACATTGACGTCACATTATCCGTGTGTTGACATACGTGCTAAGGCTATGACTTCTCCGTATCCAGTATCCAGGCAGGGAGTCAAAAAGATCTGTCGCAAAAAGTTTTTCCCTCGAGCAATTTATTTTTCTTTTTTTTTTTTTTTTTTTTTTTTTTGGTCATCACGTGTATATATATATATATATATATATATATATATATATATATATATATATATATATATATATATATATATATATATATATATATGTATATATATATATATATATATTTATTCATTTATGTATTTATTTATTTATTTATTTATCTGTTTATTTATTTATATACTTATATTTTCAGTTATCTATTTCTTTCTTTCTTTATTTATCCCTTTCTTTCTTTCTTTCTTTATCTTTTAAAATAAATTGATCGATTAATTTAGTAAATATTCATTCGTATAATATTGTATTTTTTTCTCAAGTCGATAAGCACGTCGTCTCCAGATTATGTTTTGTACCTCTGTTATAATTTGTTTATACCGCTTTTAATGATATCATGAGTATATAATCATCATTTTCTCTATTAATTTTACCTATCTATTGATCAATCCCTTAAACTCAACTATCCTCTATCTAACCACCCATAATCCATCCATCCATCCATCCACCCATCTACTCTCTGCCTATATATTTATTTATATATCTACCTATCCATCGAAATATCTATTCATAAATCGATTAACCCGCCTAATATTCTATCATTCTATCTATCTGTCTGTTTTATTTATCTTATGATCAGTGGGAAAATAACCCGAAAAATAATGAAAAGCAACAGAAATAACAAAAAAACAAACAAACATAAAGCAAAAAACAAAACAACAAAAACAACAAACAAAAATCAAAGACCAAAAAAAAAAAAAAAAAAAAAACAACCAAAAAACTTCACCCCCCCCCCCCCCTCACCAAGGAAAACTGAACAAAGCAGACGAACAAACTAACACCCCCCCCCCCCCCCATTCGAAAACAAACAAAGCAATACACGTACAAGGAAAGAGAGATAAATAAATTCATTAAAATGTCACTGTCCCGTCCTTTAAAACTTTCAGTTCACTTTTTTTTTCGGGCATGTTGTCCACACATACGAAATACAAGCTTGAGACGATACAATATAAAAAAAAAAATAAAAATTGAGCTTTATATAGCGCAATAACCACTAAATGTGCTCAAAGCGCTTTACAGGGGGTTCCTGGTCAACAGCAACATTTAACATGTAGGACGGGACATGCCGCCTGCTAGGCGATATTACAATTTTTCGGACCAAGACAACGCTGTTTTACACCTGAGTACGGTGAGAGAAAGTGAGTAAAGAGCCTTTTCCAAGGACTCAACTATGCGCCGAGCGCGAGGCTCGAACCCAGGACCTTCCGATCCGAAAGCGAGTGTCATACCGCAGGACCACAAGCCGCACAATATAATATTATATAGATAGAGAAACACGATGACCCATCCACTCTCCAGGACCTTCCGATCCGAAAGCGAGTGTCATACCGCAGGACCACAAGCCGCACAATATAATATTATATAGATAGAGAAACACGATGACCCATCCACTCTCTTCCTTCCAATTCATTTAGACTAATGGCACCCAGCGGGGTGATCCAATACAGTCAATGGACAGACAGAGATACATTCAAGACGGCCATACCGACACTTACGTAGACAAGACGTTTAGAGTTCAGACAGACATTTCAATTCTCCAGGGATCCATTCGAAGTTGGGTACATAATGGTCAACCCACTCCTTGTTCATTGGTCACTCAACAACGCCATTCGCTCACATCTCATTGGTCTTTAGTGTTATATTCATCATGGTGTGCTGACAAAGGGAAAATTCGAAACGTCCAGAAGACAAAGACATATTCAAGACGGCCATACTGACACTACGTAGATAAACGTTTCAAGTTCAGACAGACTTGTAAAGTCTTCAGGGTTCCATTCGAAGTTGGGAACATAATGGCCGACTCACTCCTTGTTCACTGGTCACTCAACAACCCCATCCGCTCACATCTCATTGGTCTTTAGTGTTATATTCATCATGGTGTGCTGACAAAGGGAAAACCGGAAACGTCAAGAGATACATTCAAGACGGCCATACTGACACTAACGTACGTAGACTAGACGCTTAGAGTTCAAACAGACATTTCAATTCTCCAGGGTTCCATTCAAAGTTCAGTACATAATGGCCGCCGACTCATTCGATGTTCATTGGTCACTCAACAACGCCATCCTCTCACATCTCACTGGTCTTTAGTGTTATATTCATCATGGTGTGCTGAAAAAGGAAACCCCGAAACGTCCAGAGACAGAGATACATTCAAGACGGCCAAGCTGACACCACGTAGACAGACGTTAAGAGTTGAAACAGACATTTCGATCTCTCCAGGGTTCCATTCGAAGTTTAGTACATAATGGCTGCCGACTCACTCGATGTTAATTGGTCACTCAACAACGCCATCCTCTCACATCTCACTGGTCTTTAGTGTTATATTCATCATGGTGTGCTGACAAAGGGAAAACCCGAAACGTCCAGAGACAGAGATACATTCAAGACGGCCATACTGATACTACTTAGACAGACAGTTCAGACTTGTGAATCTCCAGGGTTCCAATCGAAGTTCGGTGCATAATGGCCGACTCATTCGATGTTCATTGGTCACTCTGTGCGGCTATGATGTGGTCTTGTGGTATGACACTCGCTTTCGTAATGTACCTACCATATTTTGCGTCATTTTTTTTTTTTTTTGCGCTTTCAATTACAACAATGAGCCCATAATAAATTGGATTATCAGACCTGCAAATAAGTGCACGTCGCATGAAACCGAATCAAGGCAATGGGTGTCACATCAAGTGTAACTTTCGATTGACTCTCGTAACAAACCAAAAGAACATGGAACCTCGGTAGAAACTTGTGATACAAACCAAGAAGTTTTAAAGAAAAAAGTTCGTTTTAAAAAAAATCGTTTTTTAATTTAAAAAAAGATTAAACAAATAGATATGTAAAATGACAAATAAAGAGATAAATAAATGAATAAATAAATAAATCAATCAATCAATAAATAAATCAATCAATCAATCAATTATTCAATCAATCAATCAATAAATTCATAAATAAATAAATAAATCAGTAGATAAACAATAACGAGTGCCTTCAGCACGCTTAACGAGGGCCACATGTCGTGTGGGTTAACTAAAAACTAGAACGTTTATCATGAATAATTGAACATTGTAATGTTTTCGAAACAGACAGGAGTCATAATTTGATGAAGCATTATTGTAGCTCAGACAAAGGTCAAAATAAAAAGTATCATTTAATAAACAAAACAAAACAACACAAAACCACTTTTATAAACGCTTTAAATTCACCCCCCCCCCCCTTTCCAAAAAAAAAGCAAAAAAAAAAAAAAACACAAAAAAAAAAAAAAAAAAAAAAAAAACAACAACAAAAAAAAAACAACTTGAAAACAAATAGGCAATCAAAAAGAGAAAAAAATAAAGAAAAACAAACAAACCATTACAAATCAAATCAAGTAAGAAGCTAACGGGGAAAAAATACAAAACCAAACAAAACAACCACCCCCCCCCCCCTTTCCTACCAAAATAAAAACAAAACAAAATAGACAAATCCATTAAGCCTCTAAAAGTCGTTGTTGATATTTCCGTGGCATAATATCTCGTGTCACATGATATCGGGTGTCTGTAGGTGTCTTCATGTGGAATTGTTGTATGGCCGTGAGTCATGGGATATGGTATGGATATTGGGCTGGTTTGGTGGTCGTCGTGGTGCTGGAGTTGATTTGGGTGCGGGGAGTTGCCGGGGGGGGGGGGGGGGGTGAGGGACGGAGGGTGAGAATAGAAGAAATGATAAAGTTGGAGCGAGGAGGAAGAAAAGCAGATACGTTGATGAGATAGAGAGAGAGAGAGAGAGAGAGAGAGAGAGAGAGAGAAATAGAGAGAGGGAGAGATAGATAGATAGATAGATAGATAGAGAGAGAGAGAGAGAGAGAGAGAGAGAGAGAGAGAGAGAGAGAGAGAGAGCATGTTGAAAACGCGTAAATGCACTTGTATTAATTTGCAAATTAACATTATTTTCTTTTGAAAAAATAAAACGAATGACAAAGATATTATTTATACTTCATAGGTCATACCACAATACCACATAGCGCACTAGGTATTCGATCTAACAAATAAAACTGCCTAATGATAACTACAGAGATAAGAAACACGTAATTAGCCAATGTTGCTATTCTCTCTTGTATTGGTTGGTCTACAAAGCAAGTTTAAGTGTCGAAACTAAAATACATGATTCCATGAGATTGATGTAATGTAATGGTTGCTGCTCGAAGCTCGAAGAAATAAATAATAATGTGAAATTGAATGTAAGCTTCAATTTAATTATAAAATGTCTTAACTACGCCACTACCACATTATCTCATTCATCTGTGGTGTTTCGTTGATCCTGTTTCGTTGATAAAGGGGAAACCCGAAACGTTCATTTGATCTGGGGTTTTTTTGTTATTAAATTGAAGCTTACATGTAATTTCACATTATAATGTATTTTGAGATTTTTTTTTTGGCATTTAAAATATCACTTTGGCAACTGTAGTGTTTTCCGGTCGGCTGGCATCCTCTTCCTATAATATATCGTAATGCCTATAAATAGTCTTGAGTCTTTATGAGGCGAGGGGAAAGGCATTCGCCACTCTCGGTCGGAAGAGAGTTACAGTGAAATCCGGGAGTTGAAATAAAACCCCTACAATTTCTATAAATAACTCAATGGGTGGGTCAAAAAAAAAAAAAACCCCAAAAAGCGCGACGGGTGGATCAATAATAACGTCTGGATTTTGGAAATGAAGAAAGGGAGGAAGGGGAGGGGAGGAATAATAGCAGAAGGAGAAAAAGAAGGAGGAGGAGGAATATGAGAAGTATATCAGAAGAAGAAGAAGAAGAAGAAGAAGAAGAAGTAGAAGAAGAAGAAGAAGAAGGAGAAGAAGAAGAAGAAGAAGAAGAAGAAGAAGAAGAAGAAGAAGAAGAAGAAGAAGAAGAAGAAGAAGAAGAAGAAGAAGAAGAAAAAGAAATATATATATATATAATATATATATATATAGAGAGAGAGAGAGAGAGAGAGAGAGAGAGAGAGATCGAGAGCGAGAGAGTATACGAAAATAGATATAGAGACAGATAGACAAATGTATATATATATATATATATATATATATATATATATATATATATATTCTCTCTCTCTCTCTCTCTCTCTCTCTCTCTATATATATATATATATATATATATATATATATATATATATATATATATATATATAGAGAGAGAGAGAGAGAGAGATAGATCGAGAGCGAGAGAGTATACGTAAATAGATATAGACATAGACAAATGTATATATATATATATATATATATATATATATATATATATATATATATATATATATATAGAGAGAGAGAGAGAGAGAGAGAGAGAGAGGAGAGGAGAGAGAGAGAGAGAGAGAGAGAGAGAGAGAGAGAGAGAGAGAGAGAGAAAGAGAGAGTTTAGGAAAATAGATCGAGAGACAGATAAGACATATCGAGATAGATAACTAGAGAGAGAGGGGGAAGAGAGAGATAGCGGGGGGAGGGGGGGATTCAGAGGTAATATCTCTTTTATTTATTTATTGATTGATTTATTTATTTATATATTTATTTATTTATTTATTTATCTTTTTGATTTCTTATTCATTCATTCGATTTGCATTTTGGTTTGAGTCTAATGGTCACAGAATACGTGAACGATAACTCTTCCCCTCATTATATAACCATTGGATATACACAGTTATTTCCCTTTGGTAATTATTTTTGTCGAAGAGATCACGTTCTTGCTGATCAAGAGTCAGAATAAGAAGAAAATCAAAGTTGTTCACCCACCTCTCCCTTTAACCTTTTTATAAAAAAATCATTGACCATTGTTCTCTTCTCACCTAAATTCTACACATCCTTCTCCCACTTCCCTCCTCTTCCTCCTCCATTTCCTCTTCCTCCACTAGCACTCTCTTCTCTCTCTCTCTCTCTCTCTCTCTCTCTCTCTCTCTCTCTCTCTCTCTCTCTGTCTCATACCATTTTCTCCGTATTATTTATTTCACTCCTTTTCACTCATCTCATCTCCACAACCATCACTTCCTCCGACTCATTCTCCCTGGCCACTCCCCCCCCCCCCCTTCTCCCCTCCCCCTCTCTCTTCAAATCCTATCCCTCTATGACAAATAATACGTTTTTCCCCCCTCTGTTTAACATAAGCTCTTTCCCTCACACTTTTCTCTCCTCATAATTACATCTTTCTTTTAAACTATTTATCTGTATGTCAACACGTTTTTCATTGTTTTTTTTTTCTTTCTATTATCTGAAAACGATAATATCTATATTAGGATATTGAAGTGACTTTGAAATAAAAATTAATATATAAATAATATGAGAGTCTTAGTTTTTATCATATTGAAAAACTATATAACTATAGTCTTCAGTAAAACTTGAAATTAACCTAATTTTCATACTTTTTGACGATAAAATTGATTTTCAGCACCTCAGCATATTCCTGATTTGCGGGTGTGGGTTACATTTGCACATTACACGCACGATATTATTTATTTATTTTATTTTTATTTATTTATTTATCTATTTATTTATTTATTGATTGATTTATTTATTTATTTTTTATTTATTTATTTATTTATTTATTTATTTATTTCTCTATTTATTTATTTATTTATTTATTTATTTATTTATTTATTTATTTATTTATTTATTTATTTATACCATTGCTTCTTTTCTTTTTTGATATTTCTTTCTTGAAGACACAGGATTAGCATAAGAATGTTTGTTCCTACTTATTCTTCATTTCACTCAATGATGTGTTTCCTTTTTTTCTCTCTCTTTCACAGAAATCGCCAGAACTAAAATTCTTCATCAACCTCACTCACAATCAACAACCAGTGGTAGTTGGTTTCGACCTTCAGACTTCCAAACCATGGATCACGACGGGCAAGACTATGACCCCCTGTCCCCACCTCCATCTCACACAGAACAACAACAACAACAGCCGGACCACGGCGGTTTGGAATATACTCACGATCAGACAGTTCCAAATTTAGAAAGTGGAGGAGGGGGCGGAAACCCTTATGAACCAAATTATTCCGACCAATTTTACCGCGGAGACGCTGATCCTAAAAATTTCCATACAGTCAATAATGCTGACCTTGACCTCCCCGCAAATTTTGCCAAGGAGGCAGTAGGTGCCGCTGCTGCTGCTGCTAAACATCGTGAAGAGTATAATAGTGATGAGGATGACGAGGATTTCCATGGCCAAAATCAAGAAGATCGTGATTATATCCACAATGAAAACCATGGCCAATTTCAACAAAGTAGTCCATTTGGCGCAGAAGGTGACGAGGCTTTGTACTACCAGCAGCAACAAGAACAGCAACATCAACAGCAACAGCATCAAATGCACCACGGAGAATACATGGATTCTGGAGGAGACGGTGGAAGTAGTCTGGAAAATTCCATGAACAATTCAAACCCATTTGCCCAGAGTGACTCTTCCTACCTTGCAAGTTCTGCAGGATCTGGTGCTGCTAATTCTCAGAGAGGTTACGACCAAGACTTTGGGGGTGTTGAAGATGATAGACCGATTATGGGTGGAGGATATCCCCGTGGGTACGGCGTTGAAGGAGAAAGGTCACCCATGAGTGATGATAGTCAGCACCAGCAACACCCGTTGCATCAGCAAGATCTTCAGCAACGAAGTGATGAGGTGTATGACGATAACGAAGATGATGATGAGGATGAGGGTCTGGCAAGAGACGATATAGAAGAGAGACGTCTCTGTGAGAGTGGGAGCAGTTTGCCAGAACAGGAGGGATCTTACGGTGCCTCCCCACCAGAGGCTGATCGATTTAGAGAGCAGCAGAACAATGCCGATGATGACGTTGCTGAAGGTCAGAGGTTGGAGAGTCATGACGATGAGAATGCAGGTCATGGTCAGGGTCAAGGTCAAGATGAAATGGATGCTGATATGAAGTCTATGAACATGGAGATGTGTTACGCTGATCCTGCTATGATGCCAGATGGTTATTATGATGACGAGTCAGATAGCGAAAAACAGCCGGAGAATTTCGGGTATAACAAAATGGAAGAGGAAGAAACAGCTGAGGACGTTTCCGGTGATGAAGAAACTGAAGTTGGAGGCGGTGGTCAACAACAAAATGTACAACCGGCTGGGTTTGATAACCATGCCTTTGATGATAACGATGATGAAGATGCTGAAGTTATGCAAAGGAAAGTTGAGGATACTAGGAAAGATGATGAAGTTGATTCTCACATGCAGCAAGGTCGAGAAGAATTTCCTCAGCAACAAACACAGGAAAGCATTCCAGAGAAAGAGAGTAAAGAAGAGATTGATGAAAGAATATGTGGACCTTCTGATCCTCTCTCAGATGATTCAGCTTCTAATCACAGTGAGGAGAATATTGACCCTCAAATAAGATCTGAAGGCGTTGATAGGTCTGCTGATTTCGTCGGAATGGGCTCATCTGTTACTGAAGACCAACAACAAGGAGTACACGTCTCGGAACAGAACATAGATTCTGGGTTTAACCCAGAAGACAAGAGGTTCGAAGACAAACTCCCTTACCGGTCTGATAATTACATGGGAATTGACTGCTCTGGTCACAACTTTGGGAGAGGTTACAGTGGCGGTGACTGTGAAGAGGAACAAGATGAATTTGAACAGAGTGGTGGAAGTGATGTTTTGATAAAAGATGAATACGAAGATAGACAGGTGGAATATAAAGAAGAAAACACAAGAGAAGAAGAAGAAGAAGATGAAGATAGAAAAATGGAAAGGGAGGAAGAATTTATTGTCAAAGAGACGACAACGTCTGTCGAGTCAGCTGTTGTCGATTCAAATATCGATATGGGAAGAAAAGAAGAAATCGATATGGATGCTGGGTTTAGTGGAGTGGCCGTCACACACCAACAACAGTCAGCACAGAGCGAAGAGGAAGACGACAGTTATCACAGGGAAGAGGAGGATATGTTGGAGGAGAATAAAGAAAACTACACACCTCAGCAAACTTTCGGTGATGATCAGCGACAGGAGCGCGAGCAGTACGACTATCAACAAGAGGTTGATGAACGTGAACAAAAGCAAGAGGTGTTGTCAAACGTTGATAGTCACATCGCTACAACTTCTGCTTTTAACCAAGGATTTGAAATAGGTGAAGCGGAAAAACAGCAAGAACAGCAACAACAACAACAAACACAAGACGAATATAGTGATCAAATTATGTACGGTGGAGAGAGAGAAAAAGAGGGAGAAGAAGAGGAGGAGGTGGGAGTAGAAGTAGAACAACAAGGCCATAATATTCAAGCCGAGCACGACCAGCTGTTTGAAAGCACAGACCAATCAGCTGTCGAGATAAGCAACACACCTTCGAGTATTGGAGGGGATTTCCAGCCTGTGACGTCACTGAAAGACGGCGAGGCAGTGGACGGGGCGGCGAAACCACCGAGAAGTTTTGTTGACATGATAGAGGATATGGCATCACCGGAAACCATCCCACAACCGTTACCGTCACCGCCTAAACCGGATAGTATGGCTCACGAATTCGATCCTCTCGCTCCAGCTGATAATTCCGATGACGATGATGATAGGGACCAGGACGATTTTATAATGGAAAAACAACATCAACAACAACAATTTGTCGTCGACCCCCATCAGCAACAGTTGTACCAGCAACACGAGACTGACCAACAACAGAACACACAGCTCATTGACGGGGGCGGCGGTCTCTACGAAACAAATCACGTAAACAATGATACACGTGAAGAATCTAGTGAGGAACTTTGTCTCAGAGCCGGAGAGATTGAAGGGGAGACGAAATTCGGCGTTGACGGATCGGCCATTACAACCAGTACAGACCGAGATGTAATTGGTGCTGCAGATGAAGGGCAACAACCGAAACAGCGAGGGTTCGTTGACGATGAAGATGATGATGATGATGACGAGGAGGATGACATCGTCAATGCTGGAGTAGCCACGGATTACACGACGACCACGACAACCACAGAAACAACCGAGACTGAGGAGAGAAGTGGAGCTGATTTCGATTCCACTTCACTCGGACAGGCTGGCTTTGAACAAGGTTTTGAAACCGGTGGAGGCGCTGATACAGACAACGCTTTGATGTCAATGTCCATGGAGGGAAGCTTCTACGACGATGGTGGAGAATTAATGGGCGGAGCTGATGGAGTGAATGGTGGCAACGAAGGAAGCAATCTTCTCATCCAGAGCGCTATCACAGAGGTCAGCGAGCCTACATCCAGCTTCTCGCCTCATGTGGATAGCGTTCTTCGTTCAGAGCAACACGTCTTTGAAGAAAAACTGTCCGAGCAGAACCATGCAGAAGAAGAAGATAATTCCACCGGTTTTGACGATCGTCAAATGACACCAGAACGACCAATGGCTGTCGAGGAAGAGGAGGTCAAAGTGCAGACAACTCATGAATCTTTCGCCGCCATTCCCAGTGGCTTTGAGGATCAACCAGCTGAACAAGTGGTTTCCCCAGCCATCAATGACTTTGACTTTGGTCAGCAGAATGTAACCACACGTCAAGGACATTTCGACGATGAGAAAGAAGATGTTGATGTATCGAGTCATCCCTTTAATGAAAATAACAGGACGGCTGCAGCAGTCCACAATGCTGGAGAATTTGATTCGTTCATGGATGCTCCTAGAAATGAGAATGTGTCTTCTTCAGTTGACGATCCCTTTGGATTACAAAGCAACGATCTTGTCGTCGGATCAGGAGGTGTTGTCAGTGGTGGTGAATTCGAAGGTGGAGATTCTAGCAGTGTGGATAATAATGCTGCTCTTAGTGGTGGATTCATGGAGGATACTAATGTGAATTCCAGAGTATCAGCTCTTAACGGATACCACTATGAAGATGATAATAGTGCTAGTTTGGTTTCTAATGAGATTAGTGATAATTTTGTCCCCGACGGTGTCAATGAGGTCACCAATTCTTCGGCTGCCTTCGATGGCCAGGAACTGGATCAAGGAACGGTCACTCTCACAGATGAAGCAGTGGATAAGACCGGCGGAAATGGAGCGACCGATGATATCTCCGTATCCAGTGCTGCTGAAGTTTCTGACATTTCGTCATCTCAACCAGCAGTGTCATCATCTGTTGATGCAGGAGTAGCTCCTGTTCCCGTGATCGCCGATGCCACAGAAAAGAAAGATGAAAAGAAAAAGAAACCAGAAGATGACAAAGAAAAGAAGAAAACAGGAGTAAGCAAGGACAAAAAGGAGACAACAACAAAAACATCCACAGCTAAACGACCAACATCTGCTACTACAAAAACATCAACAACAACAACTGCAAAGAAGACAACTACCACATCTTCTTCATCTTCAACAACAACAACAAAGAAGACGACAGTCACAGCTCCGCCAGTAAAGTCTAAGCTTACAACAAAGTCGGCAACAAGACCAACCAGCGCCACGTCATCTCCTGCTTCGTCGTCAGCAGCCAAGAAACCCGAAACGCCAAAGTCGTCGACTACTAGCGCCACTACTCGTAAACCGGCCTCAGCCAGTGCTGCTGACAAGAAAGCAACATCCCCAACAAAGCCTGCAGCTTCCACTCCAGGCTCTGCAAAGCCTCTCCCCCGATACGCCCAACCAGTCACTCCTAGGAAGCCTCGAGATGCCTCCACAGGACCTGCTTCTGACTCTACAACCGCCAAGAAAACGCCGACCCCTAGACCAGCCACTGCACCAACCACTCCTAGAACTCGACCAACATCTGCGACCACCAAATCGACCACCTCCACGACCTCCAGATTGACCTCCACCACAACTTCTACCACACCTAGTCCTCGACCCAAAACATCACCCACTAAACTTTCAAACGGTAAGTGAAAAACAATAGCATTTTTTAAAAACATACAGTGGAGTCCGCATAAAGTCAATACTCTTTAGGTCATCTTCTGCTTAAAGTCAACACCTCTTGTCGGTCCTAACTTTTCTGTTCTTTATTGATAATGGATAAAGTCAAACCTGCTTTAAGTCAAACAATCTTTTTGGTCCGTCGGTGTTGACTATCCCAGCTCTTTGTTATTGTTTTTAGACAGCCATTTTTAATTATTAGTTCTCACTAAATTATACCAATTAGATTGTAAACGTTCTAGGTTACTCGTAGTTTTGTGTGTTGCTACATTATATCCTGCTGGTGGATGTTGTGAATATTTCATTTAAACACATATCATTAATAAATTAAACGCAGAGTACAATCTGATATCCTCTAAACATGTTGATATTCCAATAATAAGACCCAGCAGTTTCGTCTTGTTTAAGACATGATCCAATTATTATCTGAGAGAACTACGTATTTGCTATTTCATATTTTATTAAATATGAAACAGGGTACAAAAGTGGGAAGCCAATAAAACTGGTTCCAGTCTCATTGGAAGTATTAAACCACTCTTTCCGAGGACTGGATACATACCTTGTGTCATTCATGTTTTGGTTTCAGAGGCATGTCATCTTATTATCTAGTCTAAATAATATATGCTGGTCGTCAATAACGATCATCCATCCTTGATCTTTTACGCCCCGTAATGCTAAGAATTTGCCGCCTATACATCCCGCTACTAAAATAGTTATGTCACGTTAGCCATATATGATTCAATATATTATAACCCATTCATTATTAGTCGTCCGAAGAACTGATTACATACACACTTCCAAAGATTTCGGAACAGGAAGAGTAGAAGGTGTGATGTCACGACTTTTCTGCCCCTATTATTATTTCAATGCTTTTGCTAATCCTATCCTCAGACCTTCGACTCTAACCATCATTGTTCATCATTGACCCTTGAACTTTGGCTTTTCGTTGACCTTTACAAACATTCCATTCTTTGAGGAAAAGGGAAGGGATAGGGGCGTGGAGTTCAAGGCGTGGGGTGGGGGGAAGTGTCGTTTGTAGACCAATCAATACAAGTGAGAATAGCAACAATGGCTACTTACGTGTTTCGTATCTCTGTAGTTATCATTAGGCAGCATTGTTAGATCGAATACTTAGTCGGCTATGTGGTCTTGTAGTATGACACTCGCTTTCATATCGGAAGGTTCTGGGTTCGAGGCTCTTTACTCACATTCTCTCACCGTACTCATGTGTAAAATGAGTACAGCTTTGATGTCGGAAAAAAAATGTAATGTCGTCTAACAGGCGTCATGCCTCGTTCTATGTATTACGTATTACTGTTAGCTAGGGACCCCTTGTAAAGCAGCTTTGAGCACGTTTAGTGAATATTGCTCTATATGAATGCTATAATTTTTATAAAAATGCCTCTAGTTCAAAGTAATGAATACCATGTAATA
>NC_088371.1:20598814-20603814 GCF_034508935.2 Berghia stephanieae
CTAATCAATTTTTTTTAAAAACTTGTTTTAGATGGAAATAAATTGACGTTACTCATCTCTTATTGTTTTCAGACAGCCATTTTAATGATTAGTTCGCATTAAATCCTATCAATCAGACTGGCATTTTTTGACGTTTAGGAATACACATAGTTTTGTGTTTTGGTACGTAATTTCCGGCTGGCGGATGGTTTGAGTATTTTAGCTAAACGCACAGCATCGATAGGATATTTAGTCTATCTGTGTGATGTAACTGTGTCGTCATTTCTATAGAAAACACAACACTAACACCAACACGCAGGTCGGGAGGTAGTAGGTATGTACTCGAGAAAATAGGCACCTACTCCATCAATCTCATGTTTATTCTCCTTACCTTGACCTTTCACCTTATCTCGGGGAGTCATTTTGGGTTTCAACAAAATGACAAATGACAAGATCAACGTAACCTTACAATTACACAGCAAGCAAATGATAGACGGTTAAAAAACAATAAAATTGTGGGTTTACTGAAATTATACATATTGTGCGGCTATGTGGTCTTGTGGTATGACATTCGCTTTCGTATCGGAAGGTCATGGGTTCGAGCCTCGCTCGGCGCAAAGCTGAGTCCTTTGAAAAGGCTTTTTTTTTGCCACATTCTCTCACCGTACTCAGGTGTAAAATTAGTACCTGGCCATTAACAGCGTTGTCTGTGTTTGAAAAAAAAAGTACTATCGCCTACCAAGCGTCATGTTTCGTTCTGCACTTTATGTGTTGCTGTTGTTCAGAGACCCTTTGTGAAGCGCTTTGGATACGTTAAGTGTATATTGCTTAATCTAGAAAATAGCTCATATTTATTGTATTATGATATAATATAAGATGAATTAGGTCAGAGGTAGAGAAAGATCGAAAGAGAGAGAGAAGAGAGGAGAGAGAGAAGAGAGAGAGAGAGAAGAGAGAGAGAGAGAGAGAGAGAGAGAGAGAGAGAGAGAGAGAGAGAGAGAGATAGTTTGTTTAAATGGCGTGAGGCTTTGAGATATTCCTCGTGGCAATCCGGCTGTTTCACACAGTTCGATATATTGACACACAAGAATTAATGATTTTCACAGTGCATAGGATTACTTAATCCCCCTATCGAATACTGTCTTCAGACGATAGTATGCCCATTCAAGTCCCCTGTGTGCTTCGAATGAAGTGAGTTGGTTATGAGTTGTTATGAATAGTCTCTCAATGTCGTCTCGTGTGTTCACTTGTAATGTGTAAGAAGCCAAAGAAAAAAAAGGCAACGATAAAAAACGGCCTTAAGACCATATAACCACCTGAACGACATGTCAGAATCGGGTATATTTTGATGGTTAGCTCGATATGTTGAAATGAAGTGATAGACTACCGTTCTGTAAAAGGGTAGAAATCAGGGTTGCCAGATTATTTTTCAACAAAATGCCAGGGGAAGACTCAAAAAATGCCAAAACACTCCAAAAAATGCCAAAGTCTGTTGACTCCCACCCCCACTAAGAAAACTACTCACTTTTGATAGACAATTTACTATCATATCCTGGTGGCTTGCGTGTTTTCTTCTTTCTTTTTTTTTTTTTTTTTTTTTTATTTATTTATTTTTTTTTTTGAATTATACTAAATTTCCTGTTGGGGTAATTTTTTACCTACTGACTACTAAGTGGAGTGCTAAACCACTACACCACGGTTGGATTTTAAGAATGAAAAAGAAATACATTAACATGAAAGGTAAATACGTAAACAGTTAAATAATTATTGACAATTAAGAAAACTTACTGTTTCGTGTTTCTTATGATGTTTTTTGTTGAATCTGGTTCAAGTGCAGAGTAAAGGTGTCATTTGAAGTATGATATACAAGAAAAAAAAATGCCAAATGAAAATGCCAAATGCCAAATGATTTTTCTAATGCCAAACGGTTTTCAAAAATGCCAGATTTTTGGAATCTGGCATTTAAAATGCCAAACTGGCAACCCTGGTAGAAATTAAGAGTTTTACTATCCGGTTATTGTTACCAAAAACATGCAAACTCCTGATCGAAAGTTATTATGGCTCAGTTGGATGACTTATATAATATGTCCTGAACCTAAGCGACCCGACCCGCCTAGTTCTGAGCCCATTGTCACTCAGACTTCCATCTGCATTGGAAAATGCAGCATAATATAGGCTCTCTCGTAACCCCTTTTTTTTTTTAGCAATCTGTGGAATATAACTGACTTAAAGCCTTCTGCTTTCGATGTCATCCGATTTCGCAGCTTCGGTTGTTCCTCTTAATCTTGCGGTGAATATTCTCCAAATGTTTCTGTCTTCTGTCCTTTTCTCTGACGTTTGATAGTTTTGCCAGTGCTGTTAATCTGGTTCCGTCATTGAGTTGTTTCAAATCACTATCGAGAGTTAGAGGTAAAGTGGAAAATAATGGGACCTTAAGTCACTCAATCCTAGAGATTTTTGCTACTTTTCGAAATTGGAAAGAATGTATTAAAAAACAAGCATGTACTTAGATAATTTTATTCAACTATCATTAACATGCAAGAACTAAAAACATTAGATTTGATGGTAATCCTATAATAATTTGTCTCAGAAAAATGTAATAAATATATAAGGGGTAAAAGTAACCCTGGTAAACTACGGATATATAGTTGGTGTTAGGGTTGAGTGAGTTAATATTTCTTTGCAACTGTGCTAAGCTCACTACATTTATTGTTTGCAATTGTGTGATTCATCATAGTCTCCTTTTGCTTAAAGAAGAAACAAAGCTGCACTAATGAGACTTTGTGCTTCTAATCAGTACTGTCCTCAGACCATATTATACTACATACACACTGAAACACACTTTCTCATTCTACACATCCGCCCTCTCTCTCTCTCCCTCTCTCTCTCTCTCTCTCTCTCTCTCTCTCTCTCTCTCTCTCACACACACACACACACACTTTCAATTGAATTTAAGGATCGATAAATATTAAGATAACGATACTACTAGACCGGATGTCGTTTCGTCCACAGCCCCACCGGAAGTAAACAAAGCGAGTGACACCTTGCACCAAAGAATGTCGGGAGTTAAATGGTTCCAAGATATCACAGTGTTGGTCAAGGAATGAATGAATACTGGTCTAAGACAAAATGTCTATCCTATCCGTTGATAGTGTCAAGCACACTCTCTGCCGCAGTTCCAACTCCGATAGAATTCAGTCGTTATAAGATAACATTGCTTTTGCCCAATGAATATAATTTATTCTCTGTCCAGCAAGTCTCTAAAACTGATATAATTGGATTCAATAGTCTGATGTCACGCGCCCGGCAACGGCGGCCATCTTGGTTCTAAACAAAGAAAATCATTACTTTTTATTCTTCATGCTGGCTAGAACTTTTCATTCCCTTTTCATATGCCTTGTGATCAGAATGTGTAAAAGTCAATACATGATCAAATTGATGGGGTTTTTTACCTCTGGATACGCGTTTAAGCTCGCCGGGGAAATATTTCATACGGCGTCAGCCATTGTTCCGATAGTTTAGAGCCAGTGTTACTAAGTTACCATACGTCATTAGGAAGGAAGTGTGACAGAATACGCTGTTGAAGGACTATTTATGGTCTCCTGGTATGACACTCGCCTACGAATTAGAAGGTCCAGGGTTCGAGTCCCGGTCTGAGCGGCGCATAGTTGGGTCCTTGGGATGGACTCTTTACTCACATTCTTCTTTCACCATAATCCGGTGTAAAATGAGCATTTGACCGTTGTATCAATCGAAAAAAAAAACAATCAAACCATGTACTGTCGCCTAACAGTCGCCGTGTCTCTTCCTGCATGTTTAAGTGTTGCTGTTGGCTGGGTACCCCGTGTAAAGCGCTTTTGAGCACGTTCATTTTTTTCTTTAAAATCCCATTTTGTCATCTAGTTCACTCCAGCATAAGACCGTGTTGGTGCGATGGGTAACATTTAACCAAAATACACTGATAAAGACACAAATCATTCCATTGCTATTAAAAAAAAAAAAAACAACAAAAAAAAAAAAAACAAACAAACGAAAAAACTTAACATTGATGTTGGGGTCCCGATAGCTCAGTTGGTAGAGCACTCGCTTCACTCGCAAAGGGACCGAATTTGATTCCGGGAGAAGTCGAGATTTTAAAAATTCTCATAGCCACCTGTCCACCTACCCAGCAGTGATTGGGTAGCTGGGTCTCTTAGATCTGGTGGAAAGTATTTTAAGATAGACTAGCGTCCTATCCAAAAGGTAGCAAGCAATTTGCTATTGTCCGTTTCACGCTATAGAAACCGGGATAAACTCCGACTCTTTTTTGGTATATTATATCAATGTGTTTTTGTGTCCAAGCGTTACGAGGAGGCCTCAGAGACAACCCATCCACCATTCCTTTGCCATCTGTAACTTGTATTCCTTGTCCCCCTATCTATTAAGGGATTACTGTCTACCTAAGCCACTTGTCTCCGATTTATAGAGGGAGAGTAAGTGGTACCTGCCTATGTAACAATGGACACCTCCATGCGTGTAATGTTGTGTAAGCTTAGGGCGGTTTGGGGGGGGGGGGGGGGGGTGTTCTGCCATAATAGCCAAATGGAGACTAAGACCAATATAGGTTACACACAATAGGTTATACCAAATTTTGTGTGTTGTTACGTTTTATTATATATTATGGTTGGCGGATGCTGTGAACATTTTACCCAAACGAATAGCGTCAATTGAGTGAATGAGTGTGTGTGTATGTATGTGTGTGTGTGTGTGTGTTTGTTCATACGTCTTCAGCGAGCTTTTGTTTGGTTATAGTCCAAGATGAAGAAACGCAGTTGTAAGTTGTAGAATGGAAATCAATAATATAAGACGAACTGTGATTGGTTGTGGATGTATGTATGTATGTATTATGGGTATGGTGTATTGCTATGGTGTACATACAGTCCTACACACAACAGCTGCTGTTGTTGTCTTGTTACTGTAACTGTTAGAATACTTAAGGCGACAGATGTAGTGGGTGGTCCGAGATAAGGAAATGCAATATA
>NC_088371.1:20608814-20616314 GCF_034508935.2 Berghia stephanieae
CTCCTCCTCTTGCTCCCCCCCCCCCACCAACCCCCCCCCCCCCCTATATACAACCCTTCATTATTTAATACCGATAATTAAACCCGGTTAACATACAGAAGGGGTGATCTGGCTTACAAGTTAATGTCATTTCCAAATTATGAGAATGTTTAATCATTGGCAATCAAAGCATTACACGTCCTTTACAATTCCACTGGCTACAATTATTACTCGCGTTTCACCACACACGCGTTGACATTTATATACCCACGTTTGTTTTAACCCTTTCAAGGCGAGACGGAATATAATATTTAGAATCACAATCCCTTTTGATTTGTGACACACTATCTCACTCCAGTATTACATTAACGATTCTTGCACTCTTGATTTTTGGAATCCCGGACCTGTTCCCAATCGCTGCTAGAGCATACAAAAAGAGATAGATAAATAAATAAATAAATAAACAAATAAATAAGTAAATAATTACATAAATAAATAAATCAATAAATAGATGAATAAAGAAATAAATAAATAAGTAAAGAAATATATAAATAAACAAATAAAAAATGAATGAATTATTAATAAATAAATAAATAAATAAATAAATAAATAAATAAATATTAAACAAGCAATAAAAATGAATAAATAAATAAATGATAAATAATAGAGAATAATGAATAAATGAATAAATAAAATAAATAAATAAATAAATAAATTAAATAAATAAATAAATAAATAAATTAATTAATTAATTAATTAATTAATAAATTAATTAATTAATTAAGTAAATAAATAAATAAATAAATAAATAAATAAATAAATAAATAAATAAATAACAATATAAGGAGTCACTCAATTTTATAGTCGTCGCTCTATCATTTGTTTTAAAGGACATGATGTGTGGGTTAGCCAAGCGTTACCGTTACCGATATCGTGTACGTTAGCGTTTACTACAATCTAACTAAGCCTTTAAAGAGTCTTTTTTTTATATAAAAAAGTTTGATACATAAAACATGACGAGTAAAATCCCTTCAGGGAATTGCTCGCATGTTCCAGATCGATTATGAGTCATGGTGGTATTATGTTAAGAGGGGGGAGTTTGTATGTGGTGAGGGTGCAGTTTAACTCCCCCCCCCCCCCCACCCCCACTCCCCCTTCCCCCCCTCTCCCCCAAATAAGAAACCAGACAAAACATTAAAAAAAAAAAAAAAAATTAAAAAAGAGACTCCTCCCCCTCATCACCCTCCCCTCCCCACCCCATAAAAAAACAAAACAAAAAAAACAAAAAACAAAACAAAACAAACAAAACAAAACAAGACATAAAGCAAATAAAAATATTTGAGTTCAGTAGCCATTCTAAATGTGCTCGAAGCGCTTTACAATGGGTCGAAAGCCAATAGCAACTCTTAATACTTAATGTTTGAATTTAGATATGTTTCAATTGCAGAAAATCTACAGAAAGGAGTAGGTTATGTGCAGGAATCATAGCCAAATTGCTTTATGTCATTTAATCTCTAAAATTCAAAAAATGAAAAAAAAAATGAAAATAAAAATGGAGAAAGTCACCACATAATTGTATAAAATAGGCAGTGATGGGTAATTCGCATTTTGCAAATAAAGACGCTGAACATCAACTTGAATAATATGAGCTTATATAATATGGACTTTGTATTTTTTTTTTTATTTTACATTTTCATCAAACTTGTCTATTTTTAGGAGCACTTCATTTCTAGTGTAACAAACAGCTAGGATTTCCTGTCATGTGACGCGACCTATGCACCCGTCCTATGACAGGTCTCCATTTATTTACTTAACCTTTGACACAGAGAGAAAATGGTTGGAGGGGAGTGAGGGCCGGGGGGTTGCTTTTGTGGTGTTAAACACTGAAATTGTTTAAATATTAGGTAACTCTGTACTTAAAGGTTTCGTTTTGAACTTGTTTATAGATGAATATTATCTGGTATAAATTTGCTAAATAGACACCCGTTTGCAAAACTAAAAAAAAAAAAGAGTTTTATATAGCTCAATATCCACTCAATGTGCTCAAAGCGCTTTACAAGGGGTCCCTGGTCAACAGCAACATTTAACATGTAGGATGGGACATGACGCCTGTTAGGCGATATTACACAATTTTTCGGACAAAGACTACGCTGTTAACGGCCAGGTACTCATTTTACACCTCAGTACGGTGAGAGAATGTGAGTAAAGAACCTTTTCCAAGGACTCAACTATGCGCTGAGCGTTAGGCTCGAACCCAGGACCTTCCGATCAGAAAGCGAGTGTCATACCACTAGACCACATAGCCGCACAAAAGTATGGACATTCATCCTATAGATACAAAGAACATCATAAGCTCTCTGCTGTTCTTGACTTGTTGGCATGAGCAACAGAAATGACCCATTTTATCAGTTGACCAGACAAGAGCAGGTCATTATCTTTAGGATGCGAACTGGTCATTATAGATTGAACCACCACCCCCATTCCAAATTCAAAGTGGGAACAGGAAATATGACAGGTGAACACATCCTACAGAATTGACAGCCTCTCTCTGTCCTTAGGAGAAAATAGTGGCCACCGACTGCCCGGACAACGGCTACCGTAGAGTTAAAGTCTGACACTGACCAAAAAATGACGTTAAAATGCCAGTCTTTTGCCACAAAAGAAAACAAATCGTGAGTTGTATTCAATAGTTCAACCAATGAAATAACTTGTTTCCTTGAGCTCTACTAACGATAACTCACTAAACGCTACACAAACCTAAAAAAATGACGTCAAACTGCCAGTCCTAGAGGGTTTTTGTGTCAGGCGATGTGTTAACGATGGCTACGAAGCTACACAGGAGCCTGGAGGATCTCCAGAGGACAACAGCATATCTGATGGAGAGAAGACGTATCTACCATCTGAGCGAACGCGAAGAAAAAGAGAAAAAAAATGGCCACACAAACACAATGTGGCTCAATAGTGGAAATAAATCCATTACATTCTGGGCGGATGACCTATTAAAACTCGGGGGTCTCTTGTTCAAGACCTACTTCAGTCACGTTCATTTTAAAATTATTGGCCAAGATTATACATAATTTATTAACCCTCGTCCCAACGTATTCACTTGGAGGTCCTAGTAGAGTACTCGCCTCACTTTTATTTCTGACCACCCCCCCCCTCCCCTTCTGAAAACCCAGCAGTGATTGGGTGACGGGTTCTGATAAACCTGGCGGAAAGTACTTTGTGATAGACTAGCTTCATATCCAAAGGGGAGCAAGAAATCGCTATTGTTTGTTTCACGCTATTGAAACCGGGATAAACTTCTGGACCATGGGCATAATTATGGCTCTGAAGGCGATTCTTTTTCGATTATTTTTTTCTTTTGATGTTTTTACTTTTTTGTTTTCAGTTTTTGTTGTTGTTGTTTTGTTGTTGTTTTGTTGTTGTTGATGTTGTTGTTGTTGTTGTTGTTGTTGTTGCATTTTATCTCTGCTTTGCCTTGCACTGTTTCATATAGATGTCTACACCTTTTAAGGTAATGCAAAGAGGCAAACTCGCAACCTGCAATCTAACAGATAGTATTAGACACAAATTCCACGACCCGTTTGGGAGAAATTCCGGGAGGGAGGGGTGGGGGGGGGGGGGGTTGAAGGAGGTCGGTGGACTGGAAACAAACCGGAATGGCCAGCCCACGACGTCGTTACCCAACCATGAAGTTGGTTTGTGTAATATGTACTGGCCAATAATTGGTGGTGGGAGGTGGGAAGATGGGATTTTTTTTTTTTTTTTTGGGGGGGGGGGGGGGGGGGGGGACTACTTCATAGGGAATGAAATAGGGAAAAGGAGGGACTGAATTTGCATTGATTTTTACATCATTCAACAATTCAATCCCGTTTATAGCAATAGTTTATGTTGTCTTCATGTTACAAAAGTTGGAACTGTAAATGAAATTTGTATAGTGGACAGGAATGTATCGTGCAGCGTGCATCTTAAAATATTCGATTGGACTAGATTTAACATCATGGCATTTGTTTCACTGGTTGCGAATCCGCGTAGAGTCGGAAGTTTTCTTCATATATCTATTTGTCCACTGGGGAATGATTGGGTTGTTGGGTCTGTTCGGTCTGGCGGAAAGTCTTATCCAAAGGACAACAAGCAACAATTGATATTGTCCATGTAAGCTACTGAAACAGATATATATGATGATGATATAGACTCTGGCTCCATGTGTCCTATAGATAGTTCGAAGATGACGTCACTCAGGCCGTTGTTATTGTTTTTGCCATCCGCGTTTGTGAGTTGTTCTCACTAAACTGTATTAACCAGACTATACAAGTTCATGGTTACACAGAGTTTGTGTGTTGGTCCGTTATACTTCCGGATGGCAATGTTGTGAACTCCTTGGCCAAGCGCATACTATCTATAAATGCTGTCATGGACATCATATGATATATTACTATCTGTACAACACGTTCTTTTGGATTCTGTGTTATGAGTGCCTATGAGTTGAGTTGGTACACCAGACAGCTTACAAAGTACCCCCCCCCCCCCCTCCCCCTCCTCCTTTCCATCCCTTCTCACAACAGAGAGGGCATTAATTATGAACTATTTTTGAACATTGCGTTGCTCTAGTGGCCACAGCGTATGCAAAATTAGAAGATAAAGATCCGAACGAGTGTGTATGAAAGGTGCCAGACAAAGAAAGAAAAATACAATGAAAAAAACCCAACAAAAATCCCCCAAAATCAGTCTATCTCGACTTGGGACCGACCGAACCTCAGACCTCCTGATTACAGATCAAACGTGCTACCATTACACAAAATTAGACGAGAGATGTATCTTAACCAGAATGTGTGTTCCAATCTTATTTTTTTAAAACTCCACTGAATTATCTCTCTCAAGTGGTCCATTATACAAAACACAGGACCCCCCCCCCCCCCCCTCCCCTTCCCCACCTCCATCTTTACGAGACACGATGTGTTGTGAATTTCTATTGACCTATTCCTTAAAATCCCAATCTTTTCTCTCTTTTTTTTTTTTTTTTTTTTTTTGAAGTTTCAATAAACTTGCGGAATATTTATAACTTTTCATGAGTCATACATGCATGATTAGTTCAAGATAATATAACATGTGTTATAAGAAAGTATCAATGACTCTCAGGCTTTGTATGTTTGCAATCCGGTTTGTCTCACTAACATTACGACATAAGTCATGTACACAGTTGTGTGTTGTACGTTTACTTCGATGCAATTTGTGAATCCTGGCTGGCATTCTATCTATAAATAGTATGCGCTTGGCTTAGAAGCTCACAACATTGCCATCCGGAAGTATAACGGAACAACACAAAAACTGTGTGTAACCATAAAGGTTTTTAGTGTGGTTAATACAGTTTAGTGAGAATTACTCATAAACGCGAATGTCAAAAAAACAATAACAAAGACCTGAGTGACGTCAACTTCGAACTATCTAGAAATGGTAATATTATGAACATTTTACAACGCATTTATTATGTTTTACAAATGCTCACTGCGCTTTATTTTGCTTTATTTTACTTCACCATCTAACCATATTTAATGTTATCTAAAAGCTACCGCCAATATTAGCGGAAAGCATGCATAGCTTTATTGTGCCAATTATTTCATTAACAATTAGTAAATGCCATTTTATCCCTCATAGTCATAGCAATGTAATAACTTGTGTCATGCGATGTGTTGTTGCCTGTGGAATATCAAAGAGCACACATCATGACGTATTACACACATCATTAATTTTGTAATCATTGCAAACGTTAAACAGGATGCGAGTCGCTGTACATTTATTTGTAATTGATGCTACTAGGTGTTTTAGGAAAATACTCTCAAGTTGTGTTTGCCAGATTAAACGTACAATCAAACATTTCGCGAAGTCCCAGGTTTGAGAGTTGTTTATTTTTTTTTTTTTTTTTTTTTTTTTTTTTTATTTTTTTTCCAAGACGAGGGTTATTTTGATTGATCGACATTTAAAGAACGGGTTTTCTGGCCAAAATTTCAAATACTTAATACTTGTTGTTTTCTGCTGTTTTTTTTTTTTTTTTTTTTTTTTTTTGTTATTGTGCGGCTATGTGGTCTAGTGGTATGACCTTGGAATAAAAATAGATGGAAGGAGGATGACGTCATAATACTGAAGCCAATCGTTGGCCGCTTCCGCCATATTGGGAAGACCAAAACATTCCTTCGTTACGGCCATAGTTACGGTGATTCCGAATCGCGATGATCAGTGGATGTTAAGAACAAAGGGGGGTTGCAAATTCCTTCTAGTGGAGTTATTGATGTCTGTTTAATTTCTGAAAAGCATTTCAGAATATATGTTGCAACTGTAGGTCAAGATCATTTTCATTTCAATCGATATGATTGCCATAAGCTTTTGCTAAGCATCATGAACTTCACGATGAAGTCTTTCGTCAATAAACCCGTTTTTTCTACATTATTTCATTCTCACATGTTTGATCATGAGGGGACTGAGAATCATTTGATTCTTATACTAAAAGCAATATATTCAGGTCAGGTATTTCTATGCTGGTAAACTGTACAGTGAACAATTGAAAAAGAAGCTAATGTGTAAAAGCCGTCAAGTTCTTAACAAATTCATTTTATTTACAGGGCAGTAACAATGTCATCATTTACTTGTGTGATTTTTTTAAAGAGGCAAAATTTTTTGTGTATAACCCTTTCCTGGCTAGGCTGGATTTCACGTCAAACATCATTCCATCCGCTACAACTTTCACCTCGAGCACTCGGAGGGCTCGAGTCGCATCACAGGGGCTAATTTCTGAACTGTAGAGGATTGAATGATGAATGACGTAAAATCCAGTCTCGCCATGACAGACTTCTGTAATAACTATTAATGATGAACTAGTAATGAAATTGCTGGGATTTTTGTTTTATTTTGAAATTTTAGTGAATTATGATCAAACAATGAACCTTTTTGTGTGACCATGATATTTTGTGTAATAATGTCTTCTTTTTTTTGTCACTTTACACAAATAAATATAAAATGTAAATAGCATTTTGTGATTTAATTTTTGATAAATTATGGTAATTCATAGCTCTAGTAGCGGGGGTCCCGTTAGTTCAGTTGGTAGAGCATTGGACTGTCACGCCAAAGGTCTCGGGTTCGAGTCCCTTTGCAGCCAGAATTTTTATACGGTTCCCCCTGTCCACCCCGCAGCAATTGGGTAGCTTACTCTACTACTGCTATAGCTGCAGTGGTACGTCCACATTTTAAGTTGTCACCATTAACCCTTTCATGGTTAGGTTTGAGTTGAACCGAACCAAAACCAAACGTACGTTTGTCTATACATGACTGACTTATGCAGTTTCACCTAGAAATAGTCCATGTGATGCGACTCGAGTGCGCTTTAGACTAATCTGTGATGAAAACTGTACAGGATCGACTCATATTTTATGTGAAATCTAATCTAGCTGTGAAAGGATTAAGAATTGTGGTCGTGTCGTGGTGGCCTGGTTTTAAATGTGATTCCTACCCCGAAACTTTGTGCTG
>NC_088371.1:20623814-20636314 GCF_034508935.2 Berghia stephanieae
CAACGTGCACATTTTTGCAGGTCTGACAATTGAACACGACATGGGCTTGAATTAACATAAATTGTAATGGGCAATATTTTTGCGTTGGTTTGAGGTTATTTCCATTATTACACCAATGAGCCCATATATTATGACAATTTGGGTTATCAGACCTATAAACATGTTGACGTCGGGCTGAGATTGTTTAAAATGTCATCATAATTTCGTTTATTTTAAGTTTAATTCTCTTTCCACCCCCCCCCCCCCCAATTTGTAGGTGGATCACAAAACTTTCTGTTAACATTTTTGTTATTACAATATATAATTATCTTCTCTCTCTCTCTCTCTCTCTCTCTCTCTCTCTCTCTCTCTCTCTCTCTCTCTCTCTCTCTCTGGTGCAAATAACTGGTCTACACCAGATCGTGGCATTTTTGTGGGAAAAGGCCAATGTTTTGTGTTTATCGATTTTTCTATCTCCCTTTCCTATCTTGCTTGCCTAGTCAAAATGGAGTCGCCCCCTCGCTAGGCCCTTTGGTGACGCGGGGCTCATACAAGTTATTCATTCATTCATTCATTCATTCATTCATTCATTCATTCACTCATCCAGTTAATGCTCTTTACATCAAGTTCATCCTTTGATTTAAGAATTTCAACATCGAAATCGCATTATTGGCGATATTTCCCACTCCCCCCCCCCCCCCCCCCCCCCCCCTATCTATCATGGTAAAACGAAACCTGAAACTCAACAGGTCCAATATGGCACTGGGGACGGGTTATATAATCTTTTTTTTTAATTCATTTACATCTCAATCAACAGATCGGTCAATTCACTCATCCATCCATCCTACCATCTAACAATCCATCCTCTCACCTACCTATCCACCCACCCATCCATCCATCCATCCACCCATCCAACCATCAATTCAAGACTTAGAACTTACATCCATCAACCCATCCACCCATCGATCTATCTACCCACCCAACCACCCATCCATCTATACACACAACCGCCTATCCATCTATACACCCATCTATACACCCATCCACCCTACCATTCATCCACCCATCCATCCTACCATCTAACAGTCCATCCTCCCACCCACCCATCCAACCACCTATCCATCCATCCATCCATCCGTCAATTCAAGACTTACAACTTACATCCATGACCCCATCCACCCATCGATCCATCTACCCACCCAACCACCCATCCATCTATACAACCATCCCCCCTACCATCCATCCATCCATCCACATGCATCGTTGTAATAATACAATCAATCCGTGATAGTTACAACATCCATCTATCCACCCATCCATCCATCCACCCATCCACCCTATCATCCATCCATACACCCATCCACCCTACTATCTATCCATCCATCCTCCTACCCATCCATCCACCCATCCATCGTTTCATACAATCAATCCGTGAGAGTTACAACATCCACCCATCCACCCATCCAGCTATCCACCCATCCATCCATCCACCCATCCGTCGTTTCATACAATCAATCCGTGAGATTAACAACTTTACAGTAAATTTCGATAAGCATATCAAGGCTTATCTTTCTGAATGGCACAGCTGAGTTCATATTTGGCATGACCAGTTTTATCTCTCATATCCCTTGACTTCTTGTCAAAATCTCCCATCTCCTCTTCTTCTTCTTCTTCTTCTTCTTCTTCTTCTTCTTCTTCTTCTTCTTCTTCTTCTTCTTCTTCTTCTTCTTCTTCTTCTTCTTCTTCTTCTTCTTTCTTCTTCTTCTTCTTCTTCTTCTTTCTTCTCTCCTTCCTTCTCTTCTCCTTCTCCTTCTTCGTCTTCTCCCTTCTCTTCTTCTTCTTCTTCTTCTTCTTCTTCTTCTTCTTCTTCTTCTTCTTCTTCTTCTTCTTCTTCTTCTTCTTCTTCTTCTTCTTCTTCTTCTTCTTCTTCTTCTTCTTCTTCTTCTCTCCTTCTTCTTTTCTCCTCCTCTCATCTCTTTCTCTCCTCCTCATCCTCTCTCTCTCTCTCTCTCTCTCTCTCTCTCTCTCTCTCTCTCTCTTTCTTTCTTTCTTTCTTTCTCTTTCTCTCCCCTTACCCCGGTGTTTCGCCACCTTCTCTTATTAAACAATCCTTACATCATGGACAACAATATAATATTAACTACCAGTGTAAAATTACCCCTTATGAATATTAATAAATCCACTTCGTAATGTTCAAATAATGATTTTATCATTATAACTCTTACCCAGCTACCGTAAAACAGTCCTTCACATAAAGACTTCAGTAACCACTTTTTGATAATATTATGTCCTCGGTCTCTATTCGACTATGGGGCAAGCCTTCTGGTCCTGGGTTCGAGCCTCGTCAAGGTATTACGCTTCTGTTTTGCAAATACAATAAATAATAATAATAATATAAGACCTGTTTGAGTAGTCCTAATAGCTAAAATCTAAAAGTAAATAATATAATTGTGAGAAATTTGAAATTCACAGTGCTGAGATCAGCTTTAAAAAAAAAGAAGAACAATGGTCTTTATTTCAGAAAAATCGGTTGAAAACCAACTGTTTTACGAATAAATTTGATTTTATAAATTGCATTTATTTATTTATGACTCTGAAGGACTACTTTTTTAACGATTACGTTCCCAACCTGTGACGAACGAACGAACGACGTGGAAGATAACGAAGATTTGTCCTAAGACTCTGAGGACTGATCGTCGTTTTCTTCCACTTCGTTCGTCGATCGTAACCGTTGTAGGTAGGGAAAGTAATCGTTTTCTTGCTAGTATCGTTTTGAGACAAGATTCATTGCATAAATCATGTAAATGCCCCTATGTTACGAAAGATACATTGAGAAATTAAAAAAAAATATCTCATAGCACACGTACTATATTATTACCTCACTTGACTCGGGTGTCAAAGGTTAATAAATATGTAGATACGAATGTTAGCTGGTATCAAAAGAGCGCTCAAATCAAATTCTCTCAAATCGGAGACTTCTATAAAGTGGAGTCGCAGGTCTTGCTCGTTTGACGAAAGCCGCGTTGACAAAGACACTTCTCACAGCACACGCACTAATTTGTTGCCTCACTTGACTCAGGTGTCAAAGATTAATTGATATGCAGAAATGAATGGTAGCTGATATCAAAAGGGCACTCAAATTAAAACTTCTCAAATGGGAGATTTTTAAAAGTCTCTTTGAAAACTAAAAATTCCCTTTATTCATCCCATATTATGGGAAATTTGTCTCTAGGGTCCACTTCAAGGGAAGACTAGAATAACCCAGGCGTCAGCCACAGTGCAGCGCCGCAAAACCGAGCAATGGCGATGTGACATGCTCAAGGCCACGACATAGCGCAGCGGGTATTCGAACACGGTGCCTTTCGGCTACGAAGCAAAGACCGTAACTCTGAGCCACTCTGTCTCATAGTGTCCGTACATTATTCCCTCACTTGACTCGGATGTTAAACGATAATAGATATGTAGAAGAGAATCTAGCTGGTGTCTAAAGGGAGCTCACTGAGACTTCTTGGACGTATCTCTGAAGTCGCAAGTGGTTTCAGACATGTTTCAGACACACTTAGGTCATTTTAATGTGTCAATCAATACTTGGAATAAACGTTTCTGGACCGTAATGAATAACACAATATCTGTGTTTGTTTTTCTATCAGAGACAGGCAGACTCAGACATGACATGTAATCTGGTTGTTTTGGATGTAATTTTACGTTTGAACAACATCATCACGACACGTGATATCTATAATGATGATATGTGATACAAGAGTGACACATTACATACAGTTCAAAGACACACACACACACACACATCGCTGACACGCTGACACAGGGACTGACTTTTGCATAAAGATTTTATCTTGTTACATTGAATTGAAAAGTGCAGAGATGATCTTTTTTTTAAATGTTTATTTTACACACACTCATCACTTGTGGTGAAAGAATGAATATACAAATAAATAAATTTTAAAAATTAAAATTAAAAGTTGAGCTTTTTAAAATATGTATAGCGCAATATCCATTAAACGTGTTCAAAACGCTTTACAAAGGACCCTGACCAGCAGCAACACGTAACATGTAGAATGAGACATAACACCTGTTAGGCGATATTACAAGTTTTTTTTCCCAGAGACAACGCTGTTAACGGACAGAAACTTATATTTCACACTTGAGTACCGTGATAGAATGCAAGTAAAGAGCCTTTTCCAAGGACTCAACTATGCGCCGAGCGTGGCTCGAACCCAGGACCTTCCACTCCGAAAACGAGTGTCATACTACAAGACCATATAAGCCGCTTTGTATTCACTCAGTCCTCTGACAAAATTCTAGTTTGTAAAAAAAAAGAAAAAGCCTTGGTCAACAACAAATTGCAGATCCATCAACATAAAACATTGTACAGGGTAGTAACTTGACCTGGTCAATGTCATAATAATATTGATGTCAATGTTAATAATAATAATATTATTATGCATACGCTATACACCCCGGGGTATGTTACAGTCAGTCTCACACGTTTGTAACGTATATCTAACAGTATCTGTAAGTCCTGATCATCAGTCAGTGTGATTGCATTTATCTGTAACACCCAGTTATATCTTTGGTCAATCTTTTGAATATTTAACAGTATCTGTAGGTCCAGATCATCAATGAATGTGATTGTCTTTATCTGTAACATCTTCAGTCAATTTGTAAAATATCTAACAGTATCTGTAAGTCCAGATCACTCGTCAATGTGATTGCAATTATCTGTAACACCAGATACACTCTTCAGCCAATCTTTTAAATATCTAACAGTATCTGTAAGTCCACATCATCAGTCAATGTGATTGCATTTATCTGTAACACCAGATAGATATCATCTTCTGTCAATCTGTATAATATCGAACATGATCTGTAAGCCCAGATAATCAGTCCAAGTGATTACCTTTATTTGTAACACCAAATATTTTATCTTCTCTCATTATTTTTTTCTTTTCGCTGAACATAATAAAGTGATAGATTGATAGTCAGATAGACAGATAGATAGAGAGATGATATATATATATATAATATATATATATATATATATATATATATATATATATATATATATATGTATATATATTAGACTTAGATATTATACTGAGAATGAAGTTGACGTCAATCGAGTCTTTGTTATTGTTTTCTGCCATCCGCGTTTATGAGTAATTTTCACTAAACTGAATCAACCAGACTATAAACGTTCAGGTTATACATAGTTTTGTGTGTTGGTCCGTTATATTTCCGGATGGCAATCTTGTGAGCTTCTTCTAAGCCAAGCGCATACTATCTATACTTCAAGAGATGAAGTGAGTAGAAAAGTGCCAGAAGACAATAGAGAATAAACATTTTTGCGGCGGTGATGGGGTTTGAACCTGCGACCTTATTGGTATGACAACTCCGCCTGGCCGGTGAGAGCGTGACCCTACCGTATGAGCTATCCACGAATCCAAAAAAAATTAGTATCAAACTCAGGTCATTCATTAGTAGTGTCTTCTCTCACCGACTACTGGAGGTAGCGGACACACACACACACACACACACACACACACACACACACACACACACACACAACCATACTTACAACATTGAGGCGATGTGTTACAAATTATGTGAATTCACCATTCCCCATTGACTTGTAACATCTTGTCAATTGAAACGTTTAGCCTCTAGGTATTGCTTGCAATGTTCATTCAGCCGGCCATGATTTCAGTTTTCGAAGAAAAAAAAAAATCAAATAATCAATGGTCTAGATATGACGTCATCAGATTTAGCGGTAACATCTGCGCTGCCTTACTCTGGGAAAAAACACACCCATATATAAAAATTTGGCCAGAAAACTCGTCCTTCAAATATCGATTGATTTAAATGACCCTCATCTTGGCAAAAACTCTCAAACCTTGGACTTCGCGAAGTCCCAGGTTTGAGAGTTTTTTGCCAAGATGATAGTCATTTCAATCGATCGATATTCGAAGGACGAGTTTTCTGGCCAAATTTTTAAATATGGATTTGTTTTGTTTTTTTCCATAGTACGGCTCTGCTTTGTAAGTGTTCAGCAATAATGTCGTCGATCGATCTCTTTACAATGTGGATGGATGACTGATTATTTACGATGGTGATCCATCAATTTGATTATTATTTATTATTTTGTAAAGCGAGCGCTTTGTAAATCAACAATTTCTCCTAGCAGAGCCAATAAGTAATGCTCACTAAAAGAAATATTTATGATTGTGACCCATGCCAACGTCTCAAAACGGTATTATGTCGGGATAAACCATATGCTAAAAAGTCAAATTAAGTTAAACTGGTCAAAAATATGAAACGTTAGCACAGTTATTTAGCACTGTAAAAGATGATATTCCTTCTCGTCTTTAAAGCATATTAACTCAATTTAAGCATGATATTTCTGGCTACACATTCCATTTTCAGCGTCTTAATCATCCCGACTTAAAACTATTGTAAAGTGCCCTTTAAACTTAAAATACATCTGTAGTTGTGTAGTTGGACCCAAATATTTAATTCGTATTTCTACAAATTTGACACAGTTGTAGTCCAGTCTGCCTGGTTGGTAGAGTGGGTTACACACAGCTGTATGTTGTATGTAACATTCAGGTCTTCCTAACAGTATGAGAAAACTGACCCTACGAATTAACTCTCTCCTTACCAGCTATTTTCAGAATTTTAGCCGAAACTCCATACCCACCCAACACAAAAATAGATATTTCAAACAGAATAGTAACGAGTATATTCTATATTTTGTTCAGAAAAATGGCCTCTGCAACACAGTGTCTAGTTTTTGTAGCAATATAACTATAACAAAACGAAATCAGAATAAGAAAACAGTTGGTTGTATCGTAACGATTGTGACGATTTTTCCTATAGGTGGTAAGGAGAGGGTTAACGGCTTACGGAGTCAATATTCCGTGAAGCTGTAAAGGTAAAAGATACATTATTATAAGTATGGGGATTTTAGTGTGACCAGATTTCTTCCGTACAGTAGGATACTATGAAAAGAAAGTAAACAACACGTATTTAAAGTTTTGGCCAGAAAACTCGTCCTTCAAATATTGATCGATTAAAATGACCATCTTCTTCTTGCCAGCCAAATCCTCTCAAATCTGGGACTTCTCAAAATGACTCGTTTTATTCGATCGATATTTGAAGGACGAGTTTTCTGGTCAAAACTTTAATTTGTGTTGGCTTTTTAAAAATTAATATTAAAATAAAATATTTACTTATTTTAAAATTCAGATGGCAGATTTAGTGCTTAGACTCTCGATTCTCTCCCCTTTGATTTGAACGTTGTGTAAAGGAAGTCTGACACCCCCCCCCCCCCCCAAAACATAAATAAACCCAAATAAAAAAAGAAAAAGAAAAAGAAAAACAAACAAATAAAAAACCAAAAAAAAAAAAAAAACAAAGGAAAAAAACCCCAATATTAACAAAACAAAAACATTTTGGCCAGAAAATTTTAACGTGCATATTTTGTGTAGGGACAGGCCAGAATCACGTATCGCCCAAATTTAGGCCTATTATTATGATTTATTATCAAGACTTGAACGTTTAATTGTGTACGTACTAGGTATAGATAGAATGCGCTTGGCCAAGGAGTTCACAACATTGCCATCCGGAAGTATAACGGACCAACACACAAACTCGGTGTAACCATGAACTTTTATAGTCTGGTTAATACAGTTTAGTGAGAACAACTCACAAACGCGGATGGCAAAAACAATAACAAAGGCCTGAGTGACGTCATTTGCATACTATCTATACCGATGACAATCATTCAACTCACAAACAGCACGTACACATACTCTCTCTCTCTCTCTCTCTCTCTCTCACACACACACACACACACACTCTCTCTCTCTCTCTCACATACACTCTCTTTCTCCCCCCCCACACACACACACATGTCTCTCTCTCTCTCTCTCTATCTATCTATGCGCGCGCGCACACACACACACACACACACACACACATACACACTTAAATACGCATTGCTGCACTCGAAATAAAATAGGATCCTCTTCTATCTCCTTTCATACTTCCTCCGGGCCCCTCCCTTTTCTTTATTTTCGAAGGAACCCACGAAGCCACCTGCCTCTGTCATAAAAAAGTGTACCTAAGTTCAAACAAGAAATTTTACTAGAGTACTAATATTCATCCTCTCACTACATTTCTCTCTCTTTCCCTCTCTCTCTCTCTCTCTCTCTCTCTCTCTCTCTCTCTCACACACACACACACACTCTCTCTCTCTCTCTCACTCTCTTTCTTTCTCTCTTTCTCACCCCCTTTCTCTCTCTCCCCTTCTCTTTCTCTCTCTCTCTCTCTCTCTCTCTCTCTCTCTCTCTCTCTCTCTCTTCCTCTAAATATCTATGCATTCATCTATCTCTGTAGCTATCTATCTATCTATCTTTCTTTCAAATTTCATATTAATATTGCCACTTTTTCTACTTGTCCTGTCAATAATAATTTCACATCAAACAAGAACCCCCCCCCCCCCCCCTCACCTCAATTTTTTTTTTAAAACCCCCACATCACAACCATCAAAATTCTTTGGCCTGTAGCTCAGTAGATTATCACCGTCAAACACCCTGTGTTTGAAATACCATTAGTTTTATTTATTCATGGTAACATATAATATATTATTATTATATGCCTTGATAGTCGATTTATCCAAGAGTAAAAGGAGCACACAATTTTAGTCATAGTCTTGCTTACAAGGCTATTTATTATAAGTTGGTCTAATTTTAACCCTGTCTCTTACCTTCCTACAGGTAAGACTATTAAGATCTCTCTCTCTCTCTCTCTCTCTCTCTCTCTCTCTCTCTCTCTCTCTCTCTCTCTCTCTCTCTCCACTTTTCACCAGCTGACTCGTTGAGTTGTAAGAATTTTTGTATCGATGAAGACAGCAACAAACTTTAATCAAGTGACGAGTAACACCATGTCCCAATAAAGCAATAGTGATAATGATGATGATGATGATGATGATGACATGATGATGAGGATGATAATGATGAAAATAATAATAATAATAATAATAATAATAATAATAATAATAATAATAATAATAATAATAATAATAATAATAATAATAATAATAATAATAATAATAATAATAATAATAATAATAATAATAATAATAATAATAATAATAATAATAATAATAATAATAATAATAATAATAATAATATTTACAGTTCTTCTTCTTCTTCTTCTTCTTCTTCTTCTTCTTCTTCTTCTTCTTCTTCTTCTTCTTCTTCTTCTTCTTCTTCTTCTTCTTCTTCTTCTTCTTCTTCTTCTATACGTATGTATTGGAATGCGTGTACGTATGTTTATGTTATGTGTGTGTATGTCCCAAAATAAATTATCATTATCATTCTTGGCCTCTCATCTACAAACATAGCAGGTAAAATTATTAACACGACCACCAACTATCCACTTCAATCTGAGATACACTGTAAACTCCCCGTCCACTTAAACGGAAGTCAGACACCGTTATACCAAACATTGGATAAATGGGATTACCCAATCGATAACAATTAATTACGAGCCATGGTTGGGAAGAATTAAATGCTAAAAATTGAATATATTATATACTACTTGAAGTATAAAATCTGAGTTATATAATATATACACGCTTTATTGAGGAGAATGAATATAATAGTTTCTATACGCGCAAGCTAAAATTGTTGTATTTATGTTCTTATTATTTTGAATTTAATTTCACATTCCAAAGTGTGCATCCAACACAGTAGACCCTATTACTATTATCCGAATAACTGACTATTGACGTGTAAACAATACTTGATATCTGGTGGATAATATGAATCACAAGTTTTTAAAAATTCTTTGATTAACATCATTCGTGATTCATGTTATACTTTTAAGTGAACTATAACCCCCCCCCCCCCACACACACACACATACACACACATGCGCATATCTATAACCGGACTATTCTATCGCCTCTTTAAAAATCGTTTTCACAAAAAAAGCAATAATTTCAATGCGACTCTGGCTTAATAGATTTGAGCTCCTCTCGCATCGTCTTGGTGAATAGCTTTGATCCTCATTCATAACAAGTGAAATAATTAAAAGAAGGAAAAAAATGCAAAGAAAGAAAGAAAGAAAGAAAGAAAGAAAGAAAGAAAGAAAACAATTCTGAAAGAAATGATTATTTAATCTAATGTCTGATAATCATAAATGTGGACACGAAGACTTAAGAATTACCCGCTGGTTTACCCAAGAGTATTGAATATTACTATTAAAGTAACGGGTGCCTGTAAAACCAATAGGTCTCGTACTACATGTAGTTGTGTTGTATTTGCTTGCCAACGTTTTATTACAGGAAATAAGATAGAGATAAAGTAACATTTCTGTTCCTCGCTACCGCCCACTTCCTTCCTGGCATTTTCTCGATTTTGAAGACGGGTGCTAACTTCTCGAGAAATTCGACTGTCCCGTCCTTCTGTGAAACACTGTGGACCCTAATAGTCTAGTGTATCAAATAGAAGGGGTAAAATAAAATTTAAAAATTAAAAAAAAAAAAAGGGGGGGGGGGGGGGGGGGGGGGTGGGGGTGGTAGTGGAGTATTGATTATTGGTGTTTAAAAAGTACTGTCTCGATATTTCTGATCAAGGCAAAAGCATTATCTCAATGTAAAATGTATGATAAGACTGCATAGACATTTTTAAAAAAAAACACAACATTTGGACACCAGATTTCCCGTGTAAATCAGCCGGCAGTTGCCCTTTATATCGACTTACTAAGATCTTATTTGTAGTATATTTATTTGGTTACTTACTTTCTATAGTACAGGGGTTCTTTCCCCGTCTTATCTACCCGTGTGTGTATTTGTGTGTGTGTGTGTGTGTGTGTGTGTGTTTGTGTAAGCGTATGTTTTTGCGTGTTTCAGGGCGTTGATGCATGATTTGTTTGTGTGTATGAATTGAGATATTTTTCTTGTTTATTTGTTTACTTATATTGAAACATTTATTTGGTATTGTTTTCGCCTCTCTAAAACTGTATCTCTCCTCAATTTTTTTTAAATTTTGTAATTATTTTCCTTTTCGCTATGAGAACGATCAAACTCCAACTGCCAAACTAATTTGTTTGTTTAAAAAAAAAGTTTCCATCCCCCCCCCCCCCCCCCTTCTCTACCCCCTCCCCTCCCTCCATTCCCTCGCGCCGACTCAACAGATTCCCGCCATTTCTTCTCCTTTGCTTGAAATCATATATCCAGCTCCAAACGCAAGCACATAGGATGCTATTGTAGATGAGTTATTTTCGTTTACTTTTCATTCGACCGTGCGGTATGTGTGATCGTGAGCGAACGTGTTAGTTCTATTTGGGGTCATATTTCATTTGGACTATGGTCAAAACAATTCTATTTATAACCTAATGCTTATATGTGGTGCTATTGAAAAGTTCGTATTTAACTTTTTGGTCAGAAAATTTTTTTCCTTCAAATATCAATCGATTAAAATAACCCTCATCTTTGGGGAAAAACAAAAACAAAAAAACCTCTCTAAAACGTTAGATTTACCGAAGACCCAAGTTTGAGAGCCTTTGTCAAGATGATCGATCGATATTTGGAGGACGAGTTTTCTGGCCAAAATTTTAAATACGTGTTTGTTTTTTTTTTTGTTTTTTTTTGTTTTTGTTTTTTTTTTTTTTTAAACAGTGTACGGCAGTTTTGTACTTACTCCCTGTAGTGTTTCGACAGCATGCATAAAACATGCAAACTAATGAAGCCTTTTGATATTATAAAGAGAGCCATACGCGTTGAGAGTTTTACCCGTGATGATCTGGGATCAGGCATGGATAAAGCAAATCTTAGCTTAAATCCGCACCTTGTATGGCTAAATAAATAACTGGGGGACAAGCATAGGGACGGTCGGTCGGTCGCAAATCCCTCTGTAATGTGGCACGGAGGAATGTTCAGCTTCTCTTCATATACTTGTTAGATAGTATGCGCTTGGCTAAGAAGTTCACAACATTGCCATCCCGAAGTATAACGGAACTAACACAAAACTATATGTAACCATGAACTTTTTATAGTATAGTCTGGATTATACAGTTAAGTGAGAATTACTCATAAACGTGGATGGCAAAAAACGATAACAAAGATCGGAGTGACGTCAACTTCATTCTATCTATACTTATTGATAACTTTGTGGTACTGGATCGACCTCCGGCCGACGCGTCGTGTAGGCTTGAAGCAAGTCACCTCGCCATAACGCGTGGGATATATCTTGACGTCCCCCGAGGGCAAATCCAATAATATGGGGATGGATGAAGGGATTTGATTGTTTTAAAAATAATCGATAGTAAGTAGCTATAATGATGACGCCTCGACATGTCTCTCGCTCGAGATATTATTGATTTAGTCCATGTTAATAATTGAGTTAATTTGATGATGCTGTGAGGATCACAGACCAGATGAGTGACAAGAACCCCCTAAAAGTTGGAGGAGGGGAGGGGGGGGGGGGTGCGCGATT
>NC_088371.1:20641314-20726314 GCF_034508935.2 Berghia stephanieae
GTTGACACAGCAGCAACAGCTACCGACTTTTTGTCTACAAATTAACCCTCTCCTTACCAACTACAGGAAAATCATCACATTCGTTACGATACAACCAACATTTATCTTATTCAAATTTCTTTTGAAGATCATAAATAGTAATGTGAAATTGATTGTAAGCTTCAATTTAATAAATGAACGTTTCGGGTTTCCCCTTTATCAACAAAACAGAATGAAAGAAACACCACAGATGAATGAATAATGTGGTAGTGGCGTAGTTAAGATGAATAACAAAATTGGTTGGCAGAACATTCATTCTGTTTTGTTGATAAAAGGGAAACCGAACGTTCATTTGATCTGTTTTTGTAATTAAATTGAAGCTTACAATCAATTTCACATTATTATTTATTTCTTCGAGCTTCGAGCAGCAACATTTACATTTTGAAGATCACAAAATTTAAAGAAAATGAACAGTGTGTTGTAGAGCATAATATCTTGCTAAAGAAATTATTTATCGCGAGAACTTACTGCTATTAGTCTATGTCAGAGTGATAAAAATTCTATTTTTGTGTTAGTTGGGCATGACGTTTTGATGAAAATCCTGAAAATGGCTGGTAAGGAGAGAGTTAAAAAGCGTCTCTGGCTGTTGTTCTTTCGGTGCCAGTCATCCCTCAGTCTTGATTCTAACTGATTTTCCAGACTTTAGACATACAGACCATATTTGTGACCCCTCGTCTCAAAACGGTATTATGTCGGGATGGACCAGATGCTGAAAAGTCAAATTATAATTAAACTGGTCAAAAATATGAAACGTTGGGTTTTAGTACAGTAAAATATGATATTCCTTCTCTTCTATAAAGCATATAAACTCAACTTAAGCATGATATTTCTGGCTACAAATTCCATTTTCAGCATCTTAATCATCCCGACTTAGTACCGTTTTGAGACAAGGGGTCACATATTATATACAGGTCTGACAACCGAACACAATTTTTTCATGTTTCCTTTAAACGTTTTTTAACTCTTTGTCTTTTTGTGTTGAGGGGGTCCCGATAGCTGAGTTGGTAGAGCACCATCCATCCCTGGATCAGTCGATTTTCTTTCTAACCCCCCCCCCCCCCCCCCACTATAGGAGTGATTGTGGGTAGCCGGGTCTGTTAGATCTGGCGGAAAGTATTTTGTGATAATAGTCAAGCGTGTTGTCCAAAGGGTAGCACGCAATTGCTATTGTCCGTTTCACGCTATAGAAACCAGGATATTGGCCTTACCGCTCAGGTCCTAACTTATAAACATACCCTGAAGTGTGACATGGCCATATTATTATGTATGATCTATGTGGGGCCATATTGAATTTATGGATTATGATATGGCTACATGATTTATTTGGCCATAAAAGTAATATATTATAATAGGTAGATAGTGTGAAGATAGAATCAATATTATTTATTATTGCCTCATAAAATTACCCAGGTAGCCAGTAAGCAGCTCGTGACTGAATCCAGTTGTTATGTAACCCGGGGGTAGACACATGACGTTTGTAGTCAATTGTCTTGGAAACCATTGTGTGTGTGTTATTTTTTGTTTTGTTTTTTTAATCTAATTTTTTTTCTTTTTACATGCGCTGAAATGACCTAAACGTGTAGAATGCGCTGTAAAACCCTTAATTAGAACAAACAAATATCTCCAACTGTTGACCAAAGCCCAATGGATATCAGTACAGAGTTACAATTTAACTGCCTTACTATGGAAAAAACGCGTATTGCAAAATTTGGTCAGAAGACCCTCATCTTGGCAAAAACTCAAACCTAGGATTTCGCGAGAGAGGGGGAGAGAGATGGGGAGACAATGAGAGAGAAAATGTGAGAGATAGATAGATAGAGAGATAGAGATAGATAGATAGATAGATAGATAGAGAGAGAGAGAGAGAGAGAGAGAGAGAGAGAGAGAGAGAGAGAGAGAGAGAGAGAGAGAGAGAGAGAGAGAGAGAAGAATAAAAAAGAAAAGGCAGAAGAGTTTATGAAATCCTGTTCTTTCTCTATTCATTTAAATTTATACTTATGACGTCAAGAAATACGAAAAGGAAAGAAGTAATAATAATAATAACAACAAAGACATATTGTGTAATATATGATAATCCTTAGTAAAGACCAAGCTATTATGTACTTTCATTTAAAATGGATAGTTTTTATTATTATTGAAATCTCATGTGTAATAATCTATCATAAACTTCAGTAAAGACCAATCTATTTTCATTTAAAATGGATAGTTTCGATTATTATTGAAATCTTATGTGTAATCTATCATAATCTCCGGTTAAGACCAAGCTACTTTCATTTAAATTGGATAATTTCGATTGTTTTCAAATCCCATTGTGTCAGTCTTGTTTACCGAGCTAATAAAAATGAAATTACCAAACGTTCGGGGGCTTTCATCATGTAAACACTTGAAGTTGTACAGTATAAGCTATGTAATATACGGCAATGAATGGTAGTCTTATCTAATAATATTAGGTACATATACAAAGGCGGGAGTCTTAAGGAAAGCCATTTGGTGCGATCATATTATTATGGAATAGATACGTGTTTGATCTAGGTTGTAATACGTACAATGTAAGAGGTTTGGGAATGGCCTTTTTATTAGTACTTGAACTTAAGTTCAGCCGTAAACTGATTGACAAAAATACTTTGAAAATAATGTAGCCAGAAAACGTTTACGTTAACTAGTAATCTGTTGTAAAAAGTAAAATACAGGTATTTTAAATTTTGGCGGGAAAACATTTATTTTAGCCAGTTAATTTGCGTACTATGGAAAGACAGGTATTTAACATTTTGGCCAGAAAATGTCCGAATTCTGCGAGGTCCCAGATTTGAGAGTTTTTGCCAAGATTGGGGGGGGGGGGGGGGGGGGGGTTGTAATTTAAATCGATGGTACTAATATTATGATAGACGAGTTTTCTCGCCAAATTTTGAATTACGTATTTTTGCAGAGTATGGTAATCAACAAGTTAAATGGAATATAAGCTTTCATTTAATTTACAAAGACATAATGATATGGACGTTTCGGATTTCTCCTTTGTCAAGAAAAAAAACAAAAAACGATGAACAAAACAATAATGACGATGAATGAGATATGAGAGGATGGCGGCATTTGATCTGAAACGTCCATAGCACAATCTGTATCTGTTAATTAAAAATTGAAGATTCAATTCCATTTTATTATTGTAATTTATGTCTTGATAAGACGTTTTAGCAATTTGTAGATTACTCTTTCACTCGATTGATGTTTGAAGTAATAAAAAGTTGTAACTTATATTTTGTGAAATACAAGAAATATTGGTTAACGCCGACGTACACTTATTCACAGGTCTGATAACTCTATTCATTATGGGCTCATTGTTGTAATGGAAAAAAAAAATTACGCAAAAATTGTCCATTTCATCAATGTTAAAGTAGGCCCACAATTGCATTCGGATATCAGACCTGTATATATGTACACGCCGGTTAACACACGATTGGTACTTGGAACTCTATTTGTGCCATTTTGTATTGACAACGTTCATTTTATTTTAGCGGATTTGACTATAACGCTACTAATATATCGATTTTGTTATATGATATTTTATTATACAAATAGTCGGAGGGCTTGTTTTGTATAGTAAAACGAGCTGTCTTCAACATTTATTGATTCAGGGCGTTATATCACAGTTATACAGAAATTATAAATCGTTTATTTTACGATAATTGGTCCCGCTTTTGGTCTCTAAAAAATATACGGTGTTTGATGGAAGGTATGTAGGAAAACGTCTTTTGAAGTGTTTGATTAAAGGGATATAAGAATAGGGTATAATGGGGCTGATTAAGATAGATTTTAGAATGATAGGTATTACGTCAAAGCCTAGGAAGTCAAACATATGTAGGTGTCATTTAGATATAGCGTAGATGTTACATTATACATTTTGGCAGTCAAAGATAGGTGTCATTCAAAGATATGATAGAAATTACAGTGTACATTTTGGCAGTCACATATATGTGTCCTTGAAAGATTTCATATGTCATCCACATAACCCCATAGAGCTGGAATTATTCCTGGTTTCTATAACCCCAAACGGACCATAGCCAATACCTACTACCTTTTGGGTAGGACCCTAGTTTCCCGCAAAGTACCTACTTTGTTTATTTTGTTTTATGTTTTGTTTCATTAACATTTTTATTGTTGTTGTTGTTGTTATTGTTGTTGTTCAAGTTCGGAGTCGCCTTAATTAAATTTGTTTTTGTATTTTTTAATTATTTTTTTTTAAAGTAAAATATTCATGACCAAAAGTTTATTTAAAAAGGTGTTTTATCAGTGTGTGGCGGTATTACAAATTAATGTACGGTATCTTATTTCATTATGGGAGATTTACAATCGACAGCCCATGGGCTACTTAATATGAATGGTAGGAAAGTACTTGAAACAAAGTGCCTCGTAATCTCCTCCGTGTGTACTCTTGGAGTCTAAGAGCATAATGTTCCATAGGAAGCCACACTGACTGTGCGTCGGACAGTAGTACCGACTCTTGACCAAGATTTTAAAATGACACAACACGGCAATTACAGCGTGTTTAACCCAATTGTGGAATCCTTGACCCTTTAACTGCAACTTTGAATTTTTTTCAAGTTATACATTTTTGCAAAAACATAGTCAAATTAAAATCTCAGATGTGATGGTTTTGAATATTAATTGTATGCGACTCTAACTTGAACGAGTCTTGTCTTAATTTCTTTTATTTTGTGGAAATAGTGTTATTCGAATTTCGTGTGTAAAGGGTTAATGTGAACAACATATCGAAGACAGTTCAGTGGCTTTGGTGGAGTTTAGTGGTACCTGCCTAGAGATGGTCAAATATATCCTGTTCATGGAGAGATAGAAAGTGTGTGTGTGTGTGTGTGTGTGTGTGTGGGAGAGAGAGAGAGAGAGAGAGAGAGAGAGAGAGAGGAGGGAGAGGGGAGGAGGGAGGGTGAGGGGTTGAGAGGAGGAGAGAGAGAGGGGTGGTGGTGTATGAGAGGAGAGGAGGAGGAGAGGAGGGGGGAATGGAAGAGGAGAATGATGATGATGATGTTGAGAAGAAGAAGAAGAAAGAAGAAGAAGAAGAGAAGAAAGAAGAAGAAGAAGAAGAAAGAAGAAGAAGAAGAAGAAGAAGAAGAAGAAGAAGAAGAAGAAGAAGAAGAAGAAGAAGAAGAAGAAGAAGAAGAAGAAGAAGAAGGAAGAAGAAGAAGAAGAAGAGAAGAAGAAGAAGAAGAAGAAAAGAAGAAGAAGGAAGAAGAAGAGAAAGAAGAAGAAGAAAGAAGAAGAAGAAGAAGAAGAAGAAGAAGAAGAAGAAGAAGAAGAAGAAGAAGAAGGAGGAGGAGGAGGAGGTGGAGGAGGAGGAAAAGGAGGAGGAGGGAAAAAAAGGATTTGTAACTGGAATTGAGAGTCCAGAAAGTCCCATCTGTAGATCACTAAATTAAACTGGTCCCGGGTTTAGTCGAGATTCCCCCCTAAACCTTTTGTTCACCCAAACATACGTAATTCATTGGGTTGCTCATTATGTTAGATCTGTCTAAAAGTACTTTGCCAAAGAAGTATCCAAATGATAACAAGCAATTGATACAGAAATTAGAATATATACCGCGGGTTCCCCGGTCCTTATGGCTCTAAAATGCTTCGTTGCCCTTTTGTAATATAATAGGGGGGGGGGGGGGGGATATGTTATTTATTTGTTATGGCCATGTGTTTTATATTCTGTTCATGGATAGTTGCGGGTGGATGAATGGATGAATGTGTTGCTATTTTTATTGTTCAATATATTATTATTATTATTATTATTATTATTATTATTATTATTATTATTATTATTATTATTATTATTTGGCTATGAGTATGTATGGTTATGCTGTTATGCTTGATATTGTGCGTGTGTGTGTGTGTGTGCGTGTGTGTGCGTGATTTATATGGCCATATATTGTAATATACATTGACCAAAGTTGAGTTATATGTCAACAACAATAAATCAACAGCTGGCGCTCTCAGTATTGAATATGTTTCAATATCTATTCAACTATTGTCTGTTGGGATTTTTTTTTTTCATACTAAAAATGCGTACCTACAATGAAACTATCGGAAAGTGGTATATGTGTAATGTTATATATTATGATATTAGAGAGAGAGAGAGAGAGAGAGAGAGAGAGAGAGAGAGAGAGAGAGAGAGAGAGAGAGAGACGGAGATAGAGAGAAATAGAGAGAGAGAGGAGGAAGAGAGAGAAATAGAGAGAGAGGGGGCGGGGAGAGAGAGAGAGAGAGAGAGAGAAAAGAGAGGGAGAGAGAGGGGGGGGGGTCGTTTGGGAGAGGAGATGCGGGGGGGGGGGGGGTACAGGAAAGAAAGAAAGGGTGTGAGAGAGAGAGTGGGGGGGGGGGAGGGGTAATGGAGAGATGGGGGTCGTTTGGGAGAGGAGATGCGGGGGAGGGGTACAGGAAAGAAAGAAAGGGAGAGAGAGAGAGAGAGAGAGAGAGAGAGAGAGAGAGAGAGAGAGAGAGAGAGTGAGGGGGGGGGGGGGAGGGGAGAGATGGGGTCCTCTATTGGAATATGGAAAGATTGTATTATTTATTGGAAAATAGATATTAAGTTGACTAACTCAAAACAGAACAAAAATCTATTTAAAAGAATTAAAAATGGTAATTTTAAGATTATTTTCTTTAAACACAATGTAATTTTGTTATAAATCGGTAAGTAAATGTTATAAAATATATTTATTCTTTTAAAACAGGAATAATCATTTATATAGCTCCAAATTTCAAATAATGAAATTATATTATTTTCTATTATCTAGATACGTTTTTTATAATAGACTTAAACAATGATAAGATTAATATGATTATTCAATGTTTCATTGTTGTATTTATGTCACTTAAAAATACGAAAAACTTTTGACTTTTCGTATTGTTAAGCCCAAATTAGAAAAAAGTTTCATGCCAATGCTAATAATATACCTCTTTCCCTCTCCCAATTCCATACTCGTGTCCACAGAAAAAATACACAGCCCCAAGCAGAACCCCAACTAGCACCACGGCCAAGGCCACAACAGAGAAGAAAGAGGTCAAGGCCTCTCCAAGAACTCCTTTGGGTCAGTACATTTTAATTGTTTTTGTTTGTCTCCTTTTTTGTTTGTTTGTTGTTTTTTTTATTGTTGTTTTTTTTTTTTTGATTTTTTTATTAGTTGTTTTGTCTTCTTTTAATGTTGATTATGTCCAATTGTTTTAGCTTTTTCATCTTTTGGTATGCCACTCGCCTTTCAACATGTAACGCCCGTGGAAAAGACTCTTTACTGATATTGTCTAACGCATTCAGGTGCAAAACAGTAAATGACCGGTATCAATGTTGTTGCTGTCGAGGAAAAAAAAAATCCAACTGTAATAGCACCTTACAGGCGACACGCTAAGTGTTATAAAGCCTCAACAGCAGTCCCTCAGTCCCTTCCGCTGTTCTTAGCCTAGATCTTCCATCTCCTCCCAGGTCAGACGTTGGAGCATAAAAACTGACCTCAACAGTACTCCTATACCTTCTTTTGTTCTTTGCCAAGGTCTTTATGTCATTCCAGGTCAGACTATGGAGCATATGGAACATCAACAGTCCTTCTACACATTCTTTTGTATTTTGCTTTTGTCTTTATGTCATCCCAGGTCAGACTATGGAGCATATAGGACATCAACTGCACTCCCACACATTCTTTTGTTCTTTGCTTTGGTTTTTATGTCATCCCAGGTCAGACTATGGAGCATATAGGACATCAACTGCACTCCTAAACCTTTTTTTTTTTTTTTGCTATCTTTGCTTTGGTCTCTATGTCATTTCCAAATCATACTCTGGAGCATATAGGACATCAACAGTTCTCCGACACCTTCTTTTGTTCTTTGCTTTGGTCTTTATGTCATCCCAGGTCAGACTATGAAGCGCATAGGACACTAACAAGTACTCCGACACCTTTTTTTGCTCTTTTCTTTGGTCTTTATGTCATCCCATGTCAGACTATGGAGCGTCAACAGTTTTCCTACACTTTCTTTTGTTCTTTGCCTGGATCTTTATGTCATCCCAGATTTTATTGGACCGCAACAGCACTCCTGCTCCTTCTTCTGATCTTTTCCTGGGCCTTCATATTCTCCTAGCTCATATCGGAGACCTTTAATTTCGCAATGCAGGCTTCTTCTCCAAGGAATTGTCTGTGGCTGCCTCTCGTCCCCTTGTCGTGCCTTGCAAGTTCAATTCAAAGCCCTACTTTGCAAAATCGACGGGTCCTGACGTTTTGTATAGCCTACTCATCGCTATTTTCTCCTTTTGACATTATTATTATTATTATTATTATTATTATTATTATTATTATTATTATTATTATTATTATTATTATTATTATTATTATATTATTATTATTATTATTATTATTATATTGTCATCATCATCATCATCATCATCATCATCATCATCATCATCATCATCATTATCATCATCATCATCATCATCATCATCATCATCATCATCATCATCATCATCATCATCATCATCATCATCATCATTATTATTATTATTATTATTATTATTATTATTATTATTATTATTATTATTATTGTTATTATTATTATTATAGAATACCATATTGACGCGATGGGCCACATGCGTCAATAATGGCAAGCATTTCAAAATACGTTTGTTTTGTTTTGGTTTTTGTGTGACTGGAAACCATTTCTGCTTTTCCCCTCAGCTGCACGATCTCCTACCAAGCTTGCATCTCCGAGAACTCCTTCAAACTCTGCCTCCCCGAGAACGGGTGCTGCAGCTACTAATGTAAGTATTTTCCCTTCACCCTCTCTTCCTCGTTATCATTCCCATCCTCCCCCGTCTCCTCATCCTCCTTCTCCCATTTTTACTCCTCCTCCTCCTGCTCAATCACCTCCTTCTTCTTCTTCTTCTTCTTCTTCTTCTTCTTCTTCTTCTTCTTCTTCTTCTTCTTCTTCTTCTTTTCTTATTATTATTATTTTATTATTATTATTATTATTATTATTTATTATTATTATTATTATTATTATTATTTATTTATTATTATTTTATTATTATTATTATTATTATTTTATTCTCCTTACTCCTCCTCCTCCTCCTCCTGTTCATCATCATCATCATCATCATCATCATCATCATCATCATCATCATCGTCGTCGTCGTCGTCTTCGTCGTCGTCATCATTACCATCATTATCCACCATCGCTGACAACCCCTTTTTAATTAACGCCATCATTATTTTGTGTATTGTTTAAAATGTGTATTTCTTTAAAGGCCCAAAAAGGCAAGAAAAGTAAACATTTAACACAAAAATCAAACAATCTATTTGCCCAAATAACCATCTGAGCAGTATCAAATCAAAAGATTTAATCCCATAGTTGAATTGATTAACTTTTCTTGTTAATTGATTTACCTTTTAAACCTTGGTCAGATTATTTATAAAGCGCTTTTAGCTCGTTTAGTGGATGTTGCGCTATATAAAAAGCTCAAGTTAAAAAAAAAAGGTTTTAAAATTCTTATATTTATTTCAATCATTTCAGGGCACGATTCGTAGTCTCTTTCTTTAACTCTTTAAATGTAATCATTTGAGCGAAGTGGCCGAGTGGTTAAGGCAATGCAGTGTGACCCGGAAGGTCCCGGATTCGAGCCCCGCTTCAGGCATTTTCGTTTGTTTTTTTATCGTTGAGCAAGATTATTAACCCCCAAATTTGCTCACTTGGACATCATGGGTGAATCCCGTTGACATCTGACATCTTGTTTGATCAATTATCTATATTCCTTCGTGGATTGCCTCGGCAATGCCAAACCATCACTTCCCACATTTTGCTTCATATTGTATAATGAAATTAACTCTTTCAGTGCAACACTTGTAATTCTATTTTGACTTCATTACATTATGAAGTTAATCCTCTCTCACTAACAGTCGTATTTCTTTCATTGCATTACTAAATTAACCCTTTCAGGGCAAGGCTAGCACCCCCAGGAAACCTGATTACAGCAACGTCACCAGCAGGATAGGATCCAAGGACAAAATCACTCACAAGCCAGGTATTAATGAGAATAATAATAATAATAATGATAATAATAATAATAATATAATAATAATAATAATAATAATAATAATAATAATAATAATAATAATAATAATAATAATAATAATATAAAATGATGATGATGATGATGATGATGATGATGATGATGATGATGATGATGATGATGATGATGAGATGATAATAACAATAACATCATAATAATAGATAGATAGATAGATAGATAGATAGATAGATAGATAGATAGATAGATAGATAGATAGATAGATAGATAGACAGACAGACAGACAGACAGACAGACAGACAGATAGATGGATAGATAGATAGATAGATAGATAGATAGATAGATAGATAGATAGATAGATAGATAGATAGATTAAAAAATATTTTAATAAATAATAAATAAATAAATAAATTAATTAATTAATAAACGAAAGACTAAATTACTGAATCGATAAATGGATATTGGGATAGAATTTTTGGATAAAACCATGCATATAGTAGATAAAGGAATGAATAAAACAGATATTTAAAAATGAAACTAAGAATTATAATGGAAACAGAATAATGACAGTGCAATGACATAAATCAATGGATGCATGATTAAAATGCATATTAACAAGATATTACAACAAATGCATAAAAAGATAAGCTTAGTATTAATACATAAGCGTCTACATTTTTAACAAATGATCAGCAATTGATTTCAACTGACTAATACCGATAAGTAGAAAGCATTGGTAATCAGTGTTCAACAGTTTTGCGCTGTTGTTTTATCTTTCATTTTGCCTTGTAGATAGAACAGCCTGTTTGAGATAATGAAAACATGAGCTCAGCGGTTTGGGTCATCCTGCCTATAGACGATTGTCAGGGATGAAATGGTCAAGTGGTTTGACACTCGCCTTCGGATCGGAGGATCCAGGGTTCGAGCCCTGCTACGAGTGACGAATGGTTGAGTTCTTAGAACAGGCTCTTCACTGACATTCCCTCACCGTACTCAGGTGTAAAATTAGTACCTTACAGTTAACAGTAGCCTAGATCTTCGTCTCCTCCCAGGTCAGACTTTGGAGTATATAAATTGACCTCACCAGTTCTCCTACACCTTCTTTTGTTTGTTCTTTGTCTGTGTCTCTGTTGGGGAAAAATTAAAGATGTAAACAGGTGTCGTGTCTCATCCTATAAGTGTTGATGTTGACTCGGGATCCCGTGATCTCGTTCACGGATATTTCGCTATAAAAATCGTCACGTTTAAAATCTTTTACAAGCGTCCAAGACTTAATAATAATAATAATAATAATAAATAAATAATAATAATAATAATAATAATAATAATAATAATAATAATAATAATAATTAATAATAATAATAATAATGATAATAATGATAATACATTTATACAGCGCTCATTCTCGTGTAAAACACAAGCTCTGGGCATTTTACAATATAAATTATTAATTTTGAGTGAAAAAAAATATATCAAGGATTCGTAGTGTCAATAAAAGCAAATACAGTAAAGATGTGTCTTGAGATTCTTTTTAAATGCAGGTAAAGACTTACACTCCCTCAGACCACGTGGTAGTTCATTCCAATTCTTGGGGCCGAAACAAGCAAACGATCTATCACCAAATTTTGTTCTTGATCTTTTTTCCGAAGTGTTCGTTTGGATATTACATGATCTTAAAGTGTAATTTTCAAAATCAGACCACATGATTTGTGAGATATGCCGGTGCTATGCCAGTCAAACACTTATAAACAAGACAATGAAGATTTTCCTATTTTAATCTCACAGGAGGTGGAAATGTGAAAATCGAAAGCAGGAAAGTGAAGGTTGAAGCCAAGTCCAAGATAGGCTCTCTCGACAACGCTAGTCACAAGCCACAAGGGGGAGATAAGAAGGTACGTATTGTCCACTGAGGTGTATTCGGTTGGGTTACTCCCCTTTTGTATTGTTTTAAATTTTTTTTCTGTGTGTTTGTGTGTTCATACTTTCAGTTCTAATATTTTTTTGTCTTTTTTCTTTATTTTTTTTTCTGTTTGTGGGGTTTTGTTTTATTTTTGGTTTGTTTTTTTTTTTTTTTGTATTTTATTATGTGTTTTTAAAATTGATTTTGTTGCTATTTTTTGTTGTTTTTTTTTGTTTTTGGGGGTTTTTTTCGCTTGATTTTATAATTTTTTAAAAGGTGGGTTTTTAATTTCTTTATTTCTGTTTTTTCTGTGAAATTTACTTAACATATTGTTTTATGTGAATGGTCTTTTAATGTGATATGTCATCGTCCTGATATGTATTTCATTATTTGACGTACTATACATTTCTCTCTTACCACTTAGTCTCAACAATCAAATGTCATATTTGTACATTTCTTTGTCATTGATTGTTTCATCGTCACTGATAAATGTCTCATTTCATAATTTGCTCTTTGTTTCTTTCTTTCCTCTTGTCTCACAAATGTCTCATTTCATCATTTCATTTGCTCATTGATTGTTTCTTTCCTCTTATCTCACAAATGGCTCATCTCATCATTTCATTTGCTCTTTGTTTTGTTTCTTTCCTCATGTCTCACAAATGTCTCATTTCATCATTTCATTTGCTCATTGATTGTTTCTTTCCTCTCGTTTCACAAATGTATCATTTCATCATTTCATTTGCTCTTTGTTTTTTTCTTCTTGTCTCACAAATGTCTCATTTCATCATTTCATTTGCTCATTGATTGTTTCTTTCCTCTCGTTTCACAAATGTATCATTTCATCATTTCATTTGCTCAACATAAAATCCGTCTGCTCTCGCTCTACGTGACTCACCCTCATGAGCTGGAGCTCCAAATCTATCGACATCGATCCACGTTCATTCATCAAAACATAAAACCAACATCCATCTAGTATGTCCTTTGTCAAAGAGTACAACGTATTTCTCTTCAAGCGTCTGAATCTTCCCATTCACTAATACAGCTATGTGGTCTAGTGCATGGTATGACACTCGCCTTCGGACCGGAAGATCCAGGGTTTCGAGGCCCGATTTGAACGGCGCCGCATAGTTTTTTTGTCCTTGGAAAAAGACTCTATACTCACATTCTCCCATCGTTTTCAGGTGTAAATTTGAGTCAGTGGTCGTTAACAGCGTTGTCTCTGTCAGAAAAAAATGTAATGTAGCCTAACAGGCGTCATCATGGCTCGTTCTACATGTTAAGAGTTGCTGTTGGCTAGGGACTCCTTGTAACGCGCTTTGAGCACGTTTAGTTGACACTGCGCTATATAAAAATGCTCAAGTTTCTATCCACCTAAACTTAAGGCTATCATCCATCTTGCTTTATCGTTGTCATAGAATACAAGATTCATTTCTCTGATTTCGTCTGTGCGTTTCCATTCACTAATACGGTTGCCAAGCTATATTTGGTCGTTTTAAGGCTATAGAAGATCCGTATTTAATACCAGATCTCTCAGCAAAGAACAAACGCTTTTTAAAAATTTGCTCAGAAAACTCGTCCTTCAAATTATATCGATCAATTAAAATGGCCTTTATCCTGGCAAAAACGCTCAATCTATCTATCTATCTATCTATCTATCTATCTATCTATCTATCTATCTATCTATCTATCTATCTATCTATCTATCTATCTATCTACTATCTATTCTATCTATCTATCTATCTATCTATCTATCTATCTATCTATCTATCTATCTATCTATCTATCTATCTATCTATCTATCTATCTATCTATCTATCTATCTATCTATCTATCTATCTATCTATCATCTATCTATCTTATCTATCTATCTATCTATCTATCTATCTATCTATTATCTATCTATCTATCTATCTATCTATCTATCTATCTATTATCATCTATCATCTATCTATCTATCTATCTATCTATCTATCTATCTATCTATCTATCTATCTATTTATCTATCTGTCTGGCTATCTATCTTTCTATCTGTCTATATGTCTATCTATCACTCTCTCACACACAGACACACACACACACATACATACACACACAAATAGAGAGAGAGTGGGGGGGGGGGCGAGATAGATAGAGAGGGAGAACGAAAGAGAGAGAGAGAGAGAGAGAGAGAGAGAGAGAGAGAGAGAGAGAGAGAGAGAGAGAGATAGAGAGAGAGAGAAGTTGGCAAATGGAGATTTAGACGGAGAGGGAGTCCACACGAATTTAGTTTGTTAAAGGTTCGATAAGGAATCGACCCAATTCACTTATGGTCGCTGCCTATTTAAATGATTGGGGTTCTTTGATTTAAAAGAAAATTGTCTGTCTTGTTTGTTTGTTTGGGGGGGGGGGGGGGGGTCCTTATTCTTCTTTTGAATTGATCCCGTCTATCAACAAGCAGCATATATATATTGCAAAATGAAGGTCACTACCAACCCCAATTTGAGGGCCGTTTAAATATCAATTATGTTGAATTCGCTGCCCTACGATGGTCAAAGCTACAAACTGTTAGTCATAGCTGTGAATCTAATCGCTAAAGAAAGAGAATAATAATTATCGACATCGAGCAATCATTTATATATTTTTTTTATCTTGATTTCCTTTTCTATTGTTTTTTTTATGTGCAACTACCTCGAATACTTGAGAAAATGAAACTGAAAATATCAAATGTTATATTATTCATAACACCGAGTGTCTCTTCATGTTTTGACGTTTGCTTAACTCGATGTGTGTATGTGTGTTAATGATAATATTTTGACAATGTCATCTTAACAAACACCGTTTGTGTTTTATCGTCATCATCATCATCATCATCATCATCATCATCATCATCATCATCATCATCATCATCATCATCATCATCATCTTTCCAACCATTTGTATAAATGCCTGTGAGATGGAGGAGTTCTACACCACAATATGAGTATGAGTTGATTTATCTCACCCACATCGCTCAAAGCTTTAAAAAGTGTCGATCCGTGTTTTAACGTTTGCTTAACTTTGTGTATGTGTGTTGATAGTATTTTTGACAATGCCGTCCCATAAAAAAATAACAACTTTTTGTTTATCATCATCTATTAAACCATGTTACAGACTACTACAATACATTATAGATTATTCACACCCATCGCCCAAAGCTTACAATTGTTTGTTCATGTTTTAACATTGGCTTTATGAGTGTTGAGGATTTTTTGACATTTCCACCCTTAAAAAAAAACCATTTAACTATGTGTCAATGAGAAGATGACTGGTACAACTCAACACATCAGAAATTATTCACACCTACCTCCCAAAGCTTGCAATTGGTTTGTTTATGTTTTTACATTAGGTTAACTGTCCATATGCGTCGATCATATTTTTGACAATGCCATCTCATCAAAAAACATCCTCCTGTCTATCATCACCCATTCAACCATGCGTAAATGAGATGATGACAGTTAATTCGCCACAACCAATCGCCCACACAAAGCTTACAAGTGTTTGTTTATGTTTCGACATTGGCTTAACTGTTCATGTGTATTGATGATATTGATGACAACGCCATCTATGTCTTCCTCAAAGATTTATATTATCTGTTCATGTGAAAACGTTGGCTTGACTTCGTATATTCGTGTGTTTTAATAATAATATTTTTTGACAATGTCATTCTATCAAACGACCGCCTGTCTATAATCATCATCATCATCATCATCATTATCATTATCATCATAATCATGATGATCATCATCATCTTCGTCATCACCATCGCCATCCATCAACCATTTCTAGATGTCTGAGAGTATGAAAGAATGCTACAAAACAACATTATCAGTTTATTTGTCACACCAATTGCTCAAAGCTTACAAACCTGTGTCCTTCTTTTGCTCCCAATACATATCCCTGAAATTATTAAACTATTTTGCATGTAGGCTATAGGGATATTGATTTTTTGCATGTAATATAATATTTTATAATCACCCATGACAATTAGCAACATCACGCTGTCCAAATCTGCACTCTACCATCCTTGTCCTCCTTTTAAGACAGTGAACAAATTTACTTTCTTGAATTATTTCTTTGTGTTTATTTTTTTTTTAATTGGAAATATTTACTTCACCATAAACATCATTGTAACTGAAAATTTCTCTCGTAAAGAGAAATATGTAAACATAACTGTTATACAACATATTATTTCGGAATGTTGAAGAATTTGGAACTGAAACATTTTCTCGTAAGATTTTTCTTTTATGCATTGTCATACTATCATTATTTGTCCAAAATCAGTAATATGAAATAGTTCTTTTAATTGCATCATTTTGGTAAATATTGATCTAAGAATCATTTGTTGTCAAAATACAAACTAATGATATGACGTATTTTACAAGCTCTTTTGTTTTCAGTGTTATATTGTTAATTATTGTAACCAAAGTGACTAACATTTTGAAAAAAAGGAGTTTAAAAATTATTTATATGGAAGCTAATGACAATGTGATTACAACTAATGGTACATCACCCACCACCCACCTCTCCCATCCCTCATCCCAACCCCCCCCCCCCCCAACCTTATTCCCAAAACTTGCTGAACTCATCTCCTTCCAAACCCAAATATTCAAAAAAAATCTTGGGTTTAAACCTTCTACTTCTGCAACGACTGAAACTACCTCTTTCTCATCCACCACCACCACCACCAATCCCCTGAACCCTATTTTTTCTTATATTTTATCCTTATTATTTCGATGACGTGGCGTCGTCGTGTTGAATCGCTGAATTGCTTTATGCCGCCACCTTGCTCTGCTATGTTCGCTACCACCCCTGGTTTGGCTGCCATATATGCTACTGATGTGTGCTATGTGCTCTTCATCATCTACACACTACATCCACAACTGTAACTCGCCAATAATATGTCATCGTCTTCGCATAATTGCCTGTACTGCCTCACGGTGACACACTACACACGACGATTCCAACTTCTACATCAATTTCTACACGTTTTGTTCTACAACACATCACCATCTCTGCAACACACGTGTTGTGTGTGCGTGTGTGATTGGCATGTGCAGATTGAAACCAAGAAGTTGGATTGGAAAGTAGAGTCCAAGATCGGGTCTCTGGACAATGCTAGCCATGTGGCTGGTGGCGGTGACAAAAAGGTAAATCGTGATGGAATACCTAGTTGAAGAAAATACACATCAATATATCTTATAATTTATTCAATTTGGAATCGATCGGTCAAGCTCATACCATTGCTTAATCGAAATTTGATGGAAGGTCTTTAGCTTTATCATTAAAGTAACTGCTGGTTGTCTAAATGAACAAACACGTTTAATTGTTTATTCTCCATTTAAAAAACAAACAAACAAAAAATTGGTCAGTGAATTGGATTTTCAATCCCATTAATTTTGATAAGCCTAAATTAGTTGTCTTTAAATGTACAACTAGTTGTTTGTCACAGTTGTCTTTACAGCAATGGAACGGGTTTAATTTTTGGTAATCTGCACATGAGCTATATGAATAAATAATAATAACAGCAACATAGTGTCCATTCGTGTTGTATTAATAAAGTTTTAAAGGCTATCAAAAGCAAGGCGAAACTCATAAGGAAATGAAAGAGCAATACCAATTGTTTGTGGGGTATAGAAACCACGGGTAATAAATCAATAATCACGAATCTCCTCAAATTTGTTCTGTATTGGCAGAAGAGAAAATAGTCGCTGTTATAGATTTTGATTTAAACAATAGTCCAAAAGATGCATTTACATAAATATTTTTTCCCTTTTTGATAAGATAGATAAATAATTATATCTTCGTCAGATAGGAGAATAAGATATGGATTTATAGATATTAAGACAAAGTTAAAGCGCTTTCTTTAAAAACTATTTTAATCATTAAATTGCATTTTAAACAAACAAGTGAACACTATTGCGAAAATACAAAACCTCAACGACTTAAACAATAACTTACCTCATCATCGAAAAAGGCATTTAAAAAAAATTCAATCCTTAAAGCTAATACTTTTCTCCTTTTTTTTTTTCTTCATTTTTTATCCTTTTTCTTTATACCGCTACTTCATTCCTTCAATCGCTTGGGGTCGTGGACGGTCGGTCATTCCTTCATTCATTCAATCCCTCCATCTTAAACGCCCATCATCTACACACCATACGCGACACGCCCCTCAGATTGAGGTGGTGAAAACGGAATGGAACGCCAAGTCTAAAATTGGATCTCTGGATAACGCCACTCACAGACCTGGGGGAGGGGATAAAAAGGTTTGTAATCACCTGGTACCTGCTTTTTGATCCTGTCTTTCGAGCGTGATTTCAAGTCTTGATGTTTCAGCTTTCTTCAGAGACCCATTTTTAAAAAAGAATTGGAGCAATGGTTCAAAGCAAGATATGCTTATAAGTTCGTCATACTTGGAATAATCTTTCGAATTTTGAATACACATTCTTAAGTCTTCAGAAAGAATAGAAATTTAAGTACAAATTGAGAGAACCAATTTTCAACCATTTTTGCAATTATTTTTAAAATCCAAAATTAAATCTGAAAAAGAAAGAAACAATGGAGAACACCCCCCCCCCCCCCAAAAAAAAATAAAAAAAAAAAAACGAACAAAAAACAAAAAACAAAAAAAAAAAAAACAGGCAGAAACAATGCCATTTTAAAAGTCGTGTGGTTGTAGGAATAATTAAATAAGACATAAACATACCTTGCTTAGACCACCTGTAACCTTCCTATTTCCGCTGATTTCACGTGTAATCCTGATGACAAAATTGCCGGATAATCTGAAAAGATTGTTGTTTTCATCCAAACATAATAATTTATCCAACTAACCGGAGGCATAAATCGTATTTATGAAGATTCAAAAGGATTCAGTGACAATCGATAAATTTTAAGATTGTTTTACAAATTCTAAGCTCCATTATCGCTTCTGAATGCCTTTTAGATATCTGAGGGGAGAAAGTGTTGCGCATGCAGTTTAATTTAGAATCTTATACAAGTTTTCTCGGAAATAAAATGATGTCAGTAATATTATACAATAACGAAATGATGCATTTTAAAAGAATAAATTAAACTATTTATAAAACTTAGTTAAGGTAGCCTGCCAGCTACACGTGTGAGGCTGTTTTGATAAAAATAAACTGCACGTTTTTAATGGCATGGAATTGCTTTTAATACTTCTACCCATACCACAGCATATTATTACTCTAGTTTTATGAGTCACCCAATTCCTCAGGCAAAATAAAATATGTAGACTCTATATCCTCAGCACTACAAAGGATGTATTTTCTTTTCCAAATTGATTGATTGTACAGCATGTTTTAGACATTTCACTGTAAAGCTTAATAATGATGGCAATGCATTGTCACTTTATCATAAAACATTGCAGTTATAAGAGTAGCGTTCATTTCTTTATGCACATCAGATAATAAAATTAATTTGACTAAATTGTTTTGTCTCTTTGGAATATCTAGAAGTTCCATGATTTATTCCATAGTCAATATCTGCTGATTTTTTAAAGATGCATTTGTTTTAATTCATCATCCTAAATAATATCAACGTGAAATATAGTTTTCATGTCTGATGTAAATAATCTCATATTTGAAGATAACTAGAGTATGACAACCATGTCCAGATCAGAAGCTCAGGGTTTAAATTAATTTTGGGAAAGAACCTCTGTCTAAAAATATGTTTTTGCAGAGAATTAATTGATTAAAAACGGGTCTAGAAAAGAGTTTAAATTGGTCTACGTGTGTGTTTGGACAGATTGAAACCCAAAAGACCGATTGGAATGCCAAATCCAGAATTGGATCTTTGGAAAAAGCCAATCACAAGCCAGGGGGTGGAGACAAAAAGGTGGGTTATCACGTGGTAGAGCTATTTATAGATTTGTAGCTGTACTATTAGTGAAATACCATCTACTCTTCATGTGTTTATTCATAAGACTGGTAATTCAACTGTTTACATAGTTGGTTTTGATTCTTTTCTAAGGTTGAAAATGTGTTTTTACTAGATATTTTTTTTTTGTTCTAGGAATAATGATAGTAAGCCTTTTCACATGACTTGGATATGCTAAGAAAATTTTAGTCTTCAAATGTCGTCAGGGGAATGGCTATTTATTATTAATTTGAATTTTTCGAATTCATTATAATATTATTTATTAAGCGTAGAGGTTGTTTTATATTTGCATGGATGTAGCTTCTTTGAAATTTTATACTAATTTGGTCTGGGATTAACAGCATCTCGTTACGTTTTTGTACATTGAATAGTGTTTTGGTACTAAAAATCGTTCATGAGTAGGTTATTTCTAGAAAGGAACTCGAAGTTATGTAGTGAAACAAATCGAAGAAGAAATAATGGGATAGAAGAGGTACAATGTTTGAATATTGTGTTATTTTAAAGATGGGAACATCAAACTGTTGGTGATTTTAATTTTTTTTCTTCTAATTAATCGATAGAACATTGTCGCTTATCGTAAAAGTACTTGGTGACATTAGATTTGTAGATTTTTATTTAGTGTCACATAATTTGACAAATTATGAAATGGTGGCTTTAAGAATTTCGTTATAATATTATTGTAAAGTATTTATAAACTGACACTGGTCATTAAAAAAAGAATTAATGAGGAGAGGTGGAATATGCTCTCTCTTTGTTAGCCACCTTTCATTATCCAATGGTCCTCTATATCTTTGGCAATTTAAAGAGTTTAATGTTTGCTTTCGTCGTTTTCTATATATCTAAATTCAATGAGGTGCTGATTTGATGGTAAAAGTTTGATATGCTATTTTTTAAACCTTTTTTTCTAAATCTGATTTTGTTTGCTTTCTTTTTTTTATCCCCTCTCCCTGTATACTGTTTTGTTTTTGTAATTGTCTTTATGTCCATTTTGTATTGTGTCCTATGTAACTGAATGTCTGTTTTTGTTGTTGTTTTTTTTCTTTTTTTTTGTTTGTTATTGTTTTGTTTTGTTTTTCTGTCACGTTTATTGTCATTACTTTTAAATGGTTTAACAAACAAAAATAAACATGTCCATTCTTGCTTGTCCCTCGTTTGGACAAAAATATATATAATTATACAATATCATATTATGTGTGTTTCGCTCGGCTTTGACACATTTTACTTTCTGTCCTTGTATCCGTGTGTGTTCCTGTTTCATGTCTTATGTGTAGATTGAAACAGTGAAAACAGAATGGAATGCTGAATCCAAGATTGGTTCATTGAATAACGTGAAACATAAACCTGGCGGCGGTGAAAAGCAGGTGATTGATAAAAATACTATCCATTATCACTATATTATAACCTTTATATTTATTTTTAATAGATGGGGGAGATTTATTGAATATATCATCATATTAGGAAACATGTAAGGATTTTCATAACCTTTTTTCCCTATTAAATTACATAATTGTATTATATATTATTACTTTAATATATGATTATTTTTTATATTTATCAAGTCCATAAAAGTTAAACATTGAAAAGCATTTACAATCAGAAAGAGTAATCAAATGGATGTTAACCTTCATTGATAATAATTTGATACCAGATATTTTTATTGGAAATATTTTCCCCTCAGCTTCTAATGTTATTTGAATTCAATTCAACATAAAGATGGCTAGTTTTTAGATATTATGTTGCAAAACATTGTGCGTAGTTAACTTGTTAATGATAAATAACAAGCTACGAGTATTTGACATGTAATTATAAGCTATTGTATAAAGCATTTAAAGGATAAATCCTGTATCCAGCCATAAACAAGATAAGATAAAATAAGATATTTAATGAGATATTATTTTTTTCATATTCCTAAATTTCTCCCCATCTATTTGTAGCTTAGCCTCCTCTGTTTCGTGCACCTTCAGCTCACGTTTGCAGAGTCTAACATACCACTTCTTATTATCATTGTCTCTAAATTTTAATTTTAATTTCTGAAGATTACTAACCAAAAATTATTTTTTAAAAAATCAAACTTGTTTTTAAGAAAACACATTTTTGAAATTCGTGCGCTATGATTATTGCTATTGCGTAACTTTCTTAATGTTTACCGACAAAAAAAAAAAATAAAAAAAAAAAGAAAGAAAGAAGAGAAAAACAACAAGAATAAAAAACAATATTCATATATTTCTTGAAATTCTTATTGATTTTATTAAAGACAATCTAGCAAAGATATGCCTATAGCATTGAAATGATTAAAGTGAAAGAACTGGTTCAATTGTAAAAACGAAACTGCCAAAGGACTAAAAATGATGAAGCTGGCGATTATTATTACAAGAATTATTATATCTCTCTAATATCCAAATCATTGTTTTTACAAGTGTTTTTTTTTTTTTTTTTTGTGTACAATTGAAAGAATCTCACAAAAGTCTACCAAACCCCATCGCTGTATTTACTGTTGCCTTTTCTGTTTGAGCATTATGCGTTTAATTTCATTGCCATTGCAGATTGTTACATCAATGTTAATATAGTTTTTCATATTTTAATTCTTTAGAATCAATATTTTCTAATTTTATTTGTCTGGTCATTACCTCTATTCACCACTCTCAACTGTTTTTTGACCTTTTTAAAAAAAAAGAATTATAATTCAGCTTCACTGCCTAATATCTTTTGCCTTCCTTGAGTTTATCATTCGTGTTTTTTTTTCTTGTACACAACACAATGTGCCTGAGCGTTTTAACTGAATACATAACCATTGCATTACTGTATTTTCTCTCTTTTTTATGCCTTTAAACCGGCGTGCCCATTTTTGCAGGTCAGATAATTCAATTTGCTATCGTGTCATTATTGTATATACCATTGTATATGTATATTGTAAATATATATCAATGCCATAGTAGCGATCGGTTATCGGACCTGCAAATTTGTGCACGTCGCTTTAAACCAATGCATGATTATTGCACCTGGAAACCTACGTCATCAAAAAATAAAATAAAATAAAGTAAATAAATGACCGTTAGAAGCACCTTAACATTACTCATCATTTGGCTGGAAGAATATCATGTCTTGATCTGTTTTTATTTTTTTTTCATTAACACAAAATGTTATTTTAAATCGGTACTCGTCGGTGTTACCTTCACCCCCCTCCATCCCCATCCTTATGGACAGCTCTCATAAAATAGTAACATAGAACGCTCATATAACATTAACGATTAACGCTTCTTCTGCTTAATATGTAGTCAACAAAAATGTGGATTGTTTGTATCAATCTACGTGAAAGGACGACTGTTTTAAGTTATTTAGTGAATATTGAAATTGATGACACACTGAATAGATTTCATATATACCTGGTTTGAACATTGCCGAATAGTCCAGAAAAAAAACAAACCTACTGAGTTTATATCATAGCGTAATATTCACTTTACAAGCGCTTTACATGTAGGAAAGGGTAATCAAACCCAGGTTTTATTTCAATATTGAAACGACATGACCGATCAGGAATTCATTTTACACCTGATTGTCGTGAGGAAATGTTATTAAAATGCCTTTTTCCAAGGGCTTAACTTTGCGCAGCCCAGTTTGTTTAAAATGTGGAACATAAAGGTCACAACACGATTTCAGACCAAGAAGCGCAACGGGCGAATGACACCAAGAAATAATGACCAAGAATAGCTTTAAAAAGTCGCCGAACATCGAGTTTGTTTTCATTTATTTTTCTTCTTTGCTTCGGACTAAGGTTTCAAAATGGCAAAGGATAGTTTGCCGGAACAAAGAAACGACTTTAAAATTACCATTCTTTTATGATCTTTAGGACATATTATAATGCTCGAAGTACAGAGATGATACATCACGCTCAAGTATCAACCTGTCTTATGACCGACCACATTTTGAGCATAACAATATCATATCAATGGAAACCAATATTCTTTGACACCACCAAACCTGCTGAACTGACAAATATTCTTGGCGATCTTAATTTTTAAAAATTCCTTTTAACAATCAAAATGGAGTGAACGTCAAACCATGTTTTCATTAATATACTAACAAAGTTTAGTGGGTCAAAATAGAATGCTTTATTGTTATAAACACCAGAAAGGGAGTCGTCTTTTTTAATGATAAAAATGCATCTCCACCTCCCCTTTATGTTCTCGTTATTGTGATATGCTTTTCCACCACATACATATTAGTTATTCATGGCAGTTTTTATAGTTATTTATTTATAGATAGTTGTTGATTACTACATATTCCATCTCGTTTCAATCATTTGTTAATAATTGTTACCTCATTCTGCAATCTATTTTATGTTGTAATAATTTTCTTTCGCTCAAATTTAATCCCAATAGTTTAATGTAACACGCCTACTCATCATCAATCGACAGATGTAACTGTGAAAGAAAGAAATAGAAGGTATCTAACATTTAATGCGTCTTTGTCGTACACTTTTAGATTTTTATCGGAAGTGAAAAGTTTACGAACGAATGATCACAAACGTGGTTGAACACTATACGTCTTTGTGTACGAATAGAAAGTCATTATTTGCGGTAAAGATATGTAATTTTTTATCACATGAATATTAATACATTATTGACGTTATTGTGCCATAAATTATAAATTTGAAGTAGATAGAAAATGGCTTCTTGCTATTGGTCTCTTTTTTTTTTTTTTTTTTTTTGCTTAGCATCAGTTCCAAAACTGAATGCACAAATAAATAGACGTATATAAATATATGAATGAATAAATATAGAATAAACGATGAAAAAGAGTATTTTTTATGATCGTGATGTCTCTGGACATGTGTGTCACATAATATCATATTAACCTTGTTTCTCAAATTAAACCATTGGTGTTATATTATGCCACACAGTTCTTATGTCACTTACAATTTCATCGCATGAACCGCGTGCATTCATTTCTTTAAATTACGTTCACCTTTACTATATTCTTTTTCGTTGCGTTAATATAGATTTGGTTATAAAGAAATACCAAATAAACATTGTTTTTTTATTGATATTATTCTTATCCATGGATATATTACCATGCACATAACGCGCAGCCGTCGAGAAATAGAGAAAGGTAGGGTAAAATATAAGGGGATACATGCAGCCTATTTGGTGCATGGAACAGAAGGTGAAACGTACTAATTAATTATCAATGGCTAGTTGTTTGATGAAGGAGATACAAGAACGCCTATGGATAAACAACAAATATCGAAGTACCGTACACACTTATCCTGTTTGATGTTGACAAAACCATACACTATGTAGGATTGTTGATGTGGACCAAGATCATGGTTGAATGAAATAGTTTTATTCTTCGTTGATATAAACGTTCTAAAATTCTAACGTTTTCTTTTTGTTTGTTTGTTTTTTTTTTTTGGGGGGGGGGGTTTTCTGTTGTTGCTTTTTTTTAAAAATCTTCTATCACGTAAATTATAAGTCAAGAAAGAGCATTGAAGAGATCTGTTATAAAAAAAATAATTTCAATACAGAATGAGGAAGAAAATTGTTTTTTTTAATCAAGGGACATAACGCTTTATATTTGATGTTCATTTGGTTATTGTTTTGTTATCTCCCTTATAATTTAGAAAGTATTCTAACCTTGGCATAAAAAAAACAAAGAAAAAAACAAAAACAATTGAACTTTTATTTTTTAATTAATATTCCCCCGCTTCTTTCTTTTAACTTACTCGCATAATAGGCATTGATAAGTTTCACTCTGTGTTGTATGCGACGAAGTGACAAAAGTATTCATTCATTTTAAAGAGCATCGATACCTTTGCTCAAGAACTGGTTTTCATCATAATAGCCTTTCATCGGGCTTTTCTTCATTTGAATACAGGCATATCATGGTTCAGTATGTCAGTATCTGGTACCAGATTTATAGTATCATAAGTATCGTTAAAACAGCGTAAGTCACAAGGATAAAGTAATTTACATGCAATGCTGGACGACGTCAAATGGTCGAGAAAATATTACTATTAAAATTTGGAAACATAAACATTCCTTCATACATCCCATACTACCTGCGTGATTGTGTGATTGTAACGGCCGAATCGTTAAGGAAGACATTTGCATTGCGACCCACAAGGCCCCGCTTCAGACACTTTCGTGGTTTTTTTTTTCATTGGGCAAGATGATTAACTCCCAATTTGCTCACTTTGGACAATAAAGGTGATTCCTCGTGACATCACACATCAGTATAAATATATATTCATTCATGCGGCACGAAGGGTGTAATTTTTAATTATTAAAAAAACAAAAACAAAAACAATATGCAGTCTCACTAATGTGTGGGAATTTTTTATATTAGATATTTTCAGTTATAATACCTTTTTGTCTCCCTCCCCTGCTCCCTCCCCTCCGCCATATCCTCATCATTGTTACTGTATACATCCATAAATCAAACTGCCGCCCTAAAAAACAAAAACAAAACATTGTTAGCTCATGGTTCATATTATAATCACAACCTCCCCTAGCGGGAGTATGTCTCTCCCTTCAAAGTCTAGTGGCTTACCTTTACTTGTGTTCTTTTGGCATTGTCACTTGATATTATCAGCCAACGACTCGTGTGGGAGTGATTTAGATGCCGGAAGTTGATTTTATCGTTAACTCACTCAATCCTAGAGATTTTTGCTACTTTGCAAAATTAGAAAAAATGTATTAAAAATGAGCATCCTACATAAATAGTTTTATTCAACTATCATTAACATGTAAAAACTAAAAACATTAGCTTTGATACTACGCCTATAATTTGTCTCAGAAAAATGTAATAAATAGGCATGGGGTAAAAGTAACCTGGGTAAACTACGGATATAGTCGGTGTTAGGGTTGAGTGAGTTAAAAGTAAGAGACTTGTTATGAATCTATATATTTTAATGAATAGAATGGCTATCTTTTCTTCAAGTGAGAAAATATAAAATCTCCCATTTCAATTTCAACTGAAAGAATAACGATAAGTATTGAAATGTAAGCTCCAATTTATCAAACGAAGGCAGATCTGTGAATGTTTCGGGTTTCCCGTTTATCAACAAAACACGATGAACGAAACACTAAAACTCGTCCTTAGTGTTTTATTCATCGTGTTTTGTTGATAAAAGTGAAACAAACCCGAAACATCAACAGTATCTGTCTTCGTTTAATAACTTGGAGCTTACATTACAATACATATCGTTATTATTCTTTTTTCCCTCAAGATTCAAGCAGGAACATTTTCATCACATTTTAACTATAAAATCCGTGATTTTGGCATCTAGTTCCCACCGGCATGAAAACGTTTTGGGGTTATAGGTTATAATATATTATTAATATTATATAGAATGTTAGAAAAGTTCTTATTAGATCAAACTATATAACTATATCTACCTATATATATATATATATTTTGCCGCTGGTGTTCATTGTACTTCGATCTTTTATACCCTTTAGTTTTGACGTTGTTTTGTCACCACTGTTAGTTTGTTTGGGTATTTTTTTTAGTGGTTGGTTGTTAGTAATTAAAAATAAAACTTTTAGATATATGATCAGAAAAAAAAATATATCTAGTTATCGGAAGAGACACACCCAAAAAAAATTATTAAAAAGAAAGAAAGAAAAAAAAAAAAGAAAACGAGTAAAAATTTTGGTGTTTCATATTACAATACGTTAGTTTACTTGTTAGTGTTTGAAAATTGCACCCTGTAACAATCACATTGTCAGATTTTGTAATATATTACTATGATTGTGTTTTATTTAATCCATCCCTCTTTTAAATAAGAGATTAAAATCATAGGAAGTCGAACAAAGGGTTGAACTTTAATCTCGACAAGCGCTTTAAGTAATAACATTTTTTTGCATTCAGTTTTTAACACTTTTTTTTTTTAATTCATCATAACAACAATTGTTTAAATGTCTTTGCTCATTTAACATTGTGCACTTTTGATAATTTCATGAGATGTCTTGACCCAATTTCAATTTCGTTGTTACTTTTGTATGATGCACTTTTCTCCACTTTTTTTTTTAGATTTTCTATATTTTTTGGTCATTTTTTTTCTTTTGTAAAGGAAAATCGGTTAAATTTACATTATGATAATAGATAAAGATAACATTTTGGACTTTATTTAGTACTTTTTGTCGAGTTAAAGCTTTCAAATAGTTTTATCATTACTTAATTGAAACTATGACTGCCTTATTAAAATCCCCCACCCCCTTTCGAAATACACAGTTGTCAACTAAATATAAGATTATTTTTAAAGGGAACTCTTTTTGATAATTTCTCTCGTCTAGATATAACGTAGATAGTCGCCAATTAAGATTTCTTTAGCTCAAACGTTTTTTAAAGACATAGATAGTTAAACAATCTATGTAGATTTCATATCTAATATTTTTTAGCGAAGTAATTGGAGATTTCGTAAGTTTTTTAGAAAATCTGTACCACACCCAAAACTAATGACGAGTCTTTATTCAACCCCCCTCCCCCCCCCCTTCTCCCCTCCACCTCCCCCTCCATCCCCTCTTTGCCCCCACCCCTATCTTATTCTACTATCTCTTCCCCCATTCCGAATCACCCAAACTCCACAACACCCGTCCATTTTTTTTTTTAAAATACCCCCAAACATTTCTCATTTTTTTAAAATGCCGCGATTGATGAACTCGGTACAATGAACACAACGGGCTGCTTCCTGCATCGCCCCCTTGCTTGCTTGCTCGCTTGCTTGCTTGCTTGCTTGCCTAAAGATCGAATCACACCATTTGGACTTTAAGGAAAAAGCTAGTCCCAAAATAGGATCACTCACCCCCAAACGCCTCAACTCATCGGGAAGCGAACAGAGTGAGCCGGTACAGTTAGTGGTAAGTCACCTCTCACACCAGATATATACAACTTCATCCAAAAATCTGACCGTTGTCTATCTACTTTACTAAAGGCCATTTTTTTTTGTTTTGTTTTGTTTTTGTTATTGATATAATATCTGGCTGCGTCTAAAGGTCATTTTCGTAATATTCGCAGACACCCCCCCCCCCCAAAAAAAAAAAAAAAAAACATTTACAAAATTAAAAAATAAAAATAAAGTTCTTTGCTATTGTTCGTTTCACGGTGTAGAAACCGGGATGAATTCCGGTTCCATGGGCTTAATTAATGGCTCTGAAGAACTACTTTACTTTTGAAGCTAGATAGCTATAGATATATTGTGGTCTTCTGGTGTGACACTCGCTTTCGGATCGGAAGATCCTGAGTTCCAGCCTCGCGCTCGGCGCATAGTTGATTGAGTCATTGGAAAAGGCTCTTTACCCACATATCTCACCGTACTCAGGTGTAAAATGAGTACCTGTCCGTTAACAGCGTTGTCTTTGTCCGAAAAATTGCAATAACAGGCGTCATGTCCCGTCCAACATGTTAAATGTTGCTGTTGACCAGGGACACCTTGTAAAGCGCTTTGAGCACATTTAGTGGATATTGCGCTATATAAAGCTCAATTTAAAATAAAACTTTATATATTTTTTCATTATTTAACCGCGAGAAAACAACTTAGAATCGGCGTATTTTTGTGGGTAAACTAGGGACTGCCACTATAACGAAAGAGTGAAAATGGAGAGGCTTCGTTTTGTTCCCATACATACGAAGCCTCTCCATTGTCACTCTTTCGTTCGTATTTTTGTGGAGTCTGTTAATGTTACGAAAACGACCCTTTGACACAGCCTCCTGATATATGTGTCCCACCTTGTCAAAGCGGTATTGTGTCAGAATGGACTTGGTGCTGGATGGAAATTGATTTTTCATAGCCGCAAATATGAAACTAGGAGTTTACAATTTCTATCATTACAAAAAAAAAAAAAGAAAAAAAGAAAAACACAAAATCGAACGAGTCTTAGCGACGCAATTGTTTTATATCTCATTCGACATAGTGTTTCATTCATCGTGGTTTGTTTTTTGACAAAGGGGAAACCTGAAACGTCCTTATCATTTGTCTGTGTTAATTAGATTGATGAATATTCCATTCAATTTAACTATTGTTAGTTTGTTGTATGGAATAGAATGATGAATATAGTTTCAATAAGTAAGCGCATAAACCCGGATTTCAGTTTTTCGACATTTTAGCTTTATTATTATTATTATTATTATTATTATTATTATTATTATTATTATTTATTATTATTATTATATTATTATTATTATTATTATTATTATTATACAATGGGCGTTGGTGCGGAAAGGACGCTGGTCTATTGCAAAGTACTTTCCGCCAGATCTATAAGACCCAGCTACCCAATTACTGCTGGTGGGGGGTCAGAAAAAATCTCGACTGCACCCGCGATCGATCTCGGTTCCTTTGCTTGTGAAGCGAGTGCTCTACCAACTGAGCTATCGGGACCCTCAAGGCCTTATAAGTTGATTGAACATTCTATTATAACAGGTGCGTGCGTTTCACCATATCGTCCCTAACGGACTGAGAAAAAAAAGCATACCGCCAAAAGATAGCAGAGAGATTCTGTGATTTAACTCACTCAACCCTAACACCGACTATTTCCGTAGTTATTCCGAGTTACTTTTACCCCATGCCTATTTATTACATTTTTTTTCTGAGACAAATTATAGGCGTAGTATCAAAGTTAATGTTTTTAATTTTTACATAATGGTACGCTCGTAGTTGAAAAAAAACCCAACTTATCTATGTATATGCTCATATTGAATACATTTTTTCCAATTTTGAAAAGTAGCAAAAATCTCTAGCATTGAGTGAGTTAAACCAGTCGTTTTTTATCTTTTCTCTCTCTTTGATATTGACCATCACGTTCTCATCCGCGAGTAATACCCAGCAAGTAATAAAATTAAATCTTACAGTCACCATAATTCCGTGGAAGCGCAGGGAAAAGAACTTGAGCATTTATTTAGCGCATTTTAAACTAAACATGCTCAAAGCGCTTTTCAATGGGTCCCTAGCCAACAGCAACACTTAGCATGTAGTGCGAGACATGACATTTAATTTTGTTTGGCGATATATTAGACATTTTCCAGACAGAGACAACGCTGTTGACACTAAGGTACTCACTTTACACCTGAGGACGCTGTGGGAAAATGTGAGTAAAGAACCTTTTCCAAGGACTCGACCATGCGCCGCTCCGAGCCGGACTCGAACTCAGGACTTTCTGATTAGAAAGCGAATGTCATACCACAAGCGCACGCCATTGCCGCATTAGCCTCTTCTGATCTATCCTTCTCTGCGTTTGGCATACCCCCCCCCCCCTCTTTCCACCGTTCTCTCTCCCCCTCCCCCACCCCCAATACTCACTTCACTGCCTCTCAAACCGATTGGAGGTCATCAATCACTTCAGAAGAAATGTTTCGTGTCAATGACATCAAAAGACCCCACGGATTTCATTCCTTGGTTATCGATAACACCTCTCCAAGGACAATAGGTCGCTACTTCATCCAAATCGCGTCCTGCCGTCCTGTTTGATAAGGTTGGGGTTAGTAATAAGGCGCTGGATTATCTCCCCTTGCAATAGAAACGAAATTCAGAAATTAGTTTTAACTCACTCAATCCTCTACTTTTCAAAATTGGAGGGAAAAAAATGTATTAAATTTGAGCATGTACACAGATAGTTTTATTCAACTGTCATTAACATGCAAAAAAAAACCCCAAAAACATTAGCTTTGATACTATGCCTATAATTAATTTGTCTCATAAAAATGTCATAAATAGGCATGGGGTAAAAGTAATCCGGGTAAACTACGGATATAGTCGGTGTTAGGGTTGAGTGAGTTAAGTTGAAGTTAATTAGAGTCAATCCTCTTTTACGGAATGATTGCTGTGACGTAGATCGTGGATTTGAGTATTTTTGTTGGATAGACAGATGATCATTTCTTAATACATTCATGTGTATTTTTGTGGTGTTTAATACTTTGTGATTCTCTTACTTGGCATGACTAACAGGCAGCGTTTGACTCAAATACATACAATTATACGTTTTTATACTTATATGTTTTTTTTATCTAAAAACTATTTGACAAAGATGTGCTTGTTTTCTTCCTACTCTCCCCGCCCCCTCTCTCTATCTCTCTCTCTCTCTCTCTCTCTCTCCTCTCTCTCTCTCTCTCTCTCTCTCCCTCTCTCTCTCTCTCTCTCTCTCTCTCTCTCTCTCTTTCTCACTCTCACTCTGTCTCTCCCCCCCCTCTCTCTGTCTCTCTATCTCTTTCTCCCTCTCTCTCTCTCTCTCTCTCTCTCTCTCTCTCTCTATATATATATATATATATATATATATATATATATATATATATATATAGACACCTGTTTATCTATAATTATATCAATCTGTCTATCTATCAAATAATAATACTTTGGTTAAAGCAATCTAAGAAAGAAAAAGAACAAACAGAATTGTATGCGTTTTTCCACTACATTAATGTCTAGCTCTCAAAGTAAGACGTAATATCTAGTAGTTTTTAATAAGAATGCATTCATGTCAAGCCATTCTATCATCACCAACACAGAAATTTGAATAAGTGGGTCAAATCCATCGATTTTGGTCATACCGGAAGTTTTCTATGGCCTCATTTCCGCTTCCTTTTTACCTTTCGTGTATATGTGACAAAACTAAATAATTTGAAAGTTTAAAGTCGGCATACATTCAACTTGTAGCTTGAACCTAATACTACTCGAGTTTGTTGAAAAAAATAAACAAACCAAATATAAATAAATAAATGAATAAATAAATAAATACATAATAACATAAATAAGTAAAGAAAGAAAAACTTGAGCTTCAATTTAGAACAATATTCAGTCGAACCGTAGCCTTGTAGCCTTCGTGAACTCATAGCTTGACACTGACAACAAATTTACGTCAAAAGACAAGGCAATGACGACAAAAGAAAACAAATCAAATCGTGTGTTGTAAACGATAGCAAGCTCGACCAATTGGATCATTTGTTTACTTTAGCACTGCTAACGATAACTCATAACTATTACAAATAGCGGTAAAGAGGAAAAAGGGACGCCCAAAGACTAGATGGTGGGATAAGGTAAAGGATGATATGAAAGAACTGGGCCTGGAGGAAGATGATGCGCTGATCGAGATCGGGGTCATTGAGATGTGGCATTCATTATGCTTTTCGTTAGTATTTTACGATCACCGGCTTCAGGCAGCCCTTACCGTTTTCTAGCATTCATTATGGCACCCTGCAAAATGCGGGATAAGCCGAAAGAAGAAGAAGAAGAAGAAGAAGAAGAAGAAGAAGAACGATAACTCATCACGCAGTGTACTACATAGTAACTTATAAAAATTTATGACATCAATAAATGACAAGTCAGTCTTGGTGTCAGGCTTTTAGTTTATAGCCTGACACTAAAACCCTCTAGGACTTATAGTTTGACGTCATTTTTAGGTTTTAGCACCGTCTCGTGAGTTGTCGTTAGTAGAGCTCAAGGAAACAAGTGATTTCATTGGTTGGACTATTGAATACAACTCACTATTTGTTTACTTTTGTGGCCAAAGACTTGTCTTTTGACGTAATTTTTTGCTCAATGTCAGGCTTTTAGTTTACGAAGTCTACCGTCGAACTCGGGTACGTTTTGGGAACAAAGCAAAGACCATACCTCATGCACTGTGTGAAAATTATTATTATTATTTCATTGTAGATGCATATTAGTATAAACATAATATGATAATATAATTACACCCATGACTAAACGATCAAACCCCCCTCCGTGCTACCATTAGTCGTTAGCGACGACCACCGACCAGCTAAAAACATGAATGGGGTTATCAATATTCACTTACACCCAATCAATTGGCCCTCTTGCGCCTGGTATGTATAATATTGTTGTTACCAACGGGTGGTGGGTGGTGAAGGGTGTTTCAATCGGTGATCGTGCGCCCTTAGCAACGGTATATCGGCTAATGAGGGGGGGGGGGGGGGGGTTCTGAACTCCAACGCACGGCTGCCCTTGATGGGGTCAATTTCGTGCTATTGTGTCCTTTGTTTTTTGAGAGAGATAGTCTTTATTAATTCAGGGATGTAAATCCTTCAGAATTATTAGGATTTCCTATTTTTCAGACATTTTCTAGCTTCCCCAAACTATTTAAATATTTCTTAATACCTCACTACCAACAACTCTTGTGATAAGAGATACTGCTGTACATAAAGAGAATTTGTAGTGAATATCCATTTTCAATGTACTGAAACACTTAATTAACACTACTGTTGTGTCAGTTATGATTATACGTGTATTTAACCATTCAACTTATTTCCACGACAGCTTCCGAATTTTAATTCGGAAGTACTAAGGATTGATAGCGTTCGAATTTCCGAATTTTCCTAATTTTAATTCGGAACTAGATTCACATCTGTTGTGTAAACAAGGAGCGTTATTTTTAGTTTACCGGAAGCAAAACATGGGCTGCAGAATCGAAAGTAGAAGATGATGGATACATATCGAGTATTCATGACTGAGTTCTGAGTTGTTGTTGCACTTTCTTCCTAAGGCTCAATTGGAATGTATTTCTGTTTCTGTAAGTAATTCCTGTGTGTTGCAATTCATTTCAGTCATAATGAATCTGAAGATACATTTCCCTTAGCCTTGGTCTTTATGAGAAATTTCTATGGGGTCTCATTTCTGATTGAGACTGCCACGAACTTTTGACTGTGGTGGGGGAAAAAATCAAATTTGTTTGTTCTCATTGAAAGCTACACCAATAAAGTAAAGGGCTTTTAACACGATTCTAAACCTAATGTAGTATTTTAATTGTAATGTACTTCTTATTGCCTTTGTTATTAGCAGAAGGGTTTGGGGCCTGAGAAAATGATAAATATCGGGAGGTGACCATCTTTCCAATCTCAAAATTGGCCTTAGTAATGATATGGCTGTTGAAATTTGAGTACGAGTTTTTATTATTGTCAGATTCATTTAGTCATTGGGGGTAATATTTTGACCTGAATATAATTTTGATATAAAAGTTTAGGTGTTGGATTACGTGCAGTGAAAATAAGTTAAGAATTCCAAAATTCTGATTTTTTTCATTATCCGAAACTAATGTAACCCTGTTTAATCCATAAAGATAAGGATACTACTAAATGGGCACTGATTTAAGCATGAACAACACCAAATAATGGTATTTCCTCCTGACAAAAAGGAGACATAAATCATTAAAATCCATCCATAAACAAAATAATTTAGATTTTATTCTGAGACTTATCACTCAAAAGTCCTAAAAATGTTGTCACAATCACAAAGCCATTTATCACCTCATTCCTGGAGTGTCACTTGGAGTTTAGACTATTGAAATGAGCTCGCAGAATTTCAGAATTTTTTTCAACTTTGCATTTACATCCCTGTTAATTACATGCACAGACTACTAGTATTCTCTATGGTGACATGTCCTGTCTTAATTTTTACTATTACTATTGAAAAAAAAATTGCTGTTGTTGTTGTTGTGTTTTGTTTTGTCGGTTTATTTTTCCTTATTTCTTTTGAATTAATTAATCTTTGTTTTTATTGTCGTTGATTGTTTTCATTTTTAAAAATTATTATTAATTTTTTTGTTTTGTTTGTTTTGGGTTTTTTTCCGGGGATTTCCCCCCTTTATTGTTATTCTTATTTTCGTATCTTATTTTTGTTGTTGTTGTTTTTGTTGACACAGGGTCATCTCTCTATATGGATATGTATTGTATTATATGCGTTTGTTTATAGGTAGATTTAAACCAAAAACAATGAAGCAAAAAATCTCGATCTATTGATTTCTAAATTATTTTCACAATGTTCATTTGACGCGTTAAATTAGTTCCGAAATGGCATTGCCACCTCTCTCTCTCTCTCTCTCTCTCTCTCTCTCTCTCTCTCTCTCTCTATATATATATATATATATATATATATATATATATATATATATATATATATATATATATATTAGTCTACTCCATAGCAACGGGGAAGGCTCAATTCCATTCCGATCACGTAGAAAGTATTTATGCGCCCGTCGGCCTATATTTTGGTTTTGAAGTCATTAAAGTGACATTATTATCGGTGAATTGAATGCATGCAAGACCTTAAGGTAGAACTTTCACTGTCAAGTCACAGTCTCAATGGTCCTCTAGTGGTGAATGTCCACAAAACTGAATATCAGACATACGTAAACACAGAATGTTGCCGCACTCACCCATATTTAAAAATTGGGCCAGAAAACTCGTCCTTCAAATAGCGATCGATTTAAATGACCCCCATCTTGGGACGAACTCTTAAACCTGGGACTTCGCGAAGTCAGCTGCTGCCTGGTCAGGGTTGATGCTTTCTTCCGTCTTATAATAATAATAATAATAATGCACATTTATATTGAGCAACCTATCACCCTGGTTGGAGGCTCTGACTTTTTGATAGCGCTCTAACTCCTGAAACTTTAAGCGATTGGATTACAATGATATAGTATTTACAAATACATGACGGCCTACCTTTAAAAAAATATCTTACTCTAACATAAAAAGATAAGTATTGAGTTTACAGCTATCAAGTATATTATTGTGGACACCCGGCCTAAGTCTGCCACAGTGAAATAGCGGCTACCGTTTAATTTGGGTAGATTAAATCGCCGGTCTTTGAGTTTGTAGAGTGGCGTGGAGGCGTGGTGCCGTGCCGTAAATACAAGCGTCAACAGATTTCCCTACCGATAATAATTCTACTTCGTCTTGTTTTTGAGGAGGGTGGAATGAGAGGAGACTCGCGTCCTTAGTGTTTTAAATAGGTTTGTGATCAACGGATTCCACATCGACTGTCATTTTATGTTTTGTGGGTGAAGTGAAAGTGACTGAGGTTCTTAGTGTGTTTTACATGGTTTGCGATCAATCAACATAATAGTTCACACTTGAAATAATAGTATTTAATGTGTATGTACAAGGCGGAAAGAGAAATATACTGATGTCCTCCTGAGCTTTTGTAATTTGATAGTTTGTGACACACTGATTCTAATTTGATAGGGGTACTACTTTGTGTGTATAGAAATAGACGAAGATTCTTATTGTTTTACATGGTTTGCGATCAATCAACATAATAGTTCACACTTGAAATAATAGTATTTAATGTGTATGTACAAAGCGGAAAGAGAAATATACTGATATCCTGAGCGTTTGTATTATATTTTGATAGTCTGTGACACATTGATTCTAATATAATAGGGGTATTACTATAATATGTGTAAAGAAAGAGATGAAGGTTCTTAGTGTTTTACATGGTTTGTGATCAATCAACATAATAGTTCACACTTGAAATAATAGTATTTATTTGTGTATGTACAAAGCGGAAAGAGAAATATACTGTTATCCTGAGCTTTTGTAATTTGATTGTTTGTGACACATTGATTCTAATATTATGATAAGGGGTATTACTATATGTGTATAGATAGAGACGAAGGTTCTTAGTGTTTTACATGGTTTGCGATCAATCAACATAATAGTTCACACTTGAAATAATAGTATTTGTGTATGTACAAAGCGGAAAGAGAAATATACTGATGTCCTGAGCTTTTGTAATTTGATAGTTTGTGACACATTGATTCTAATGTGATAGTGGTATCACTATAATATGTGTAAAGAAAGAGACGAAGGTTCTTAGTGTTTTACATATTTTGCGATCAATCGTCATATTTCACACTTAAAATAATTGTTTGTGTGCAAGAAAAGAACGATATTAATTAATACCGTTAGTAAAGTCTGATTTTGATAGTTGTGACACTTAGCTCTATCTAGATTCCAACATGATGTTTGTTTATGTGTAAAGAAAGAGACGAAGGCTTTTAGTGCGATCAATCAACATCATATTTCACACTTAAAATAATTGTATGTGTGCAAGAAAAGAGAACGATATTAATTAATGTCCTTAGCGGTCTTAATTTGATAGTTTATTATTATTATTATTATTATTATTATTATTATTATTATTATTATTATTATTATTATTATTATTATTATTTTATTATTATTATTATTATTCACCCCCCCCCCCTCCCCAATAATTGGAAGTAAAAAAGATAGATAATAAAAGTAAAGAGAAATACGTAGCAAAGCAAATTAAAGCTGGAGATGAACCGAGAACACAATTTTTTTTTTTTTTTTTTTCAATTTATTTGCTTTTTAAATAGATGCAACCATACCGTAATTCCGTAGTTGATCTTGACTTTATTTGCAATTTTTTGTAGTTTTAAGTTTTAGGAGGTCGCGTTAAAAAAAAAAAAAAACAAACAAAGCATTCTTAGATCTTCTGACACCGTGCCTTGGGCGTTTTCTTATAATTTACTGAATTCCAAAGTTGATCTTGACTTTATTTGCAATTTTTCGTCGTTTTAAGTTTTAGGGAATCGCAGTAAATAAAAAACTAAAGCATTCTTAGTTCTTCTGACAACCTACCTTGAACGTTTTCTCCTTTACGTCATTCCAAAGTATAGCTGGACTCCACATACACTTTTTTCTTTTTGATTTAGGGAACGACAGTTTTTTTATAAGTCTTCGTAGTTCTTCTGACACCGTGTCTTTAACGTTTTCTCCTTTACGTCATTCCAAAGTTGAGCTAGACTCCACATACAATTTTTTCTTTTTGATTTAGGGAACGAGTTTTTAATAAGTCTTCGTAGTTCTTCTGACACCGTGTCTTGAACCTTTTCTCCTTTACGTTCTTTCAAAGTTAAGCTAGACTCCACATGCAATTTTTTCTTGTAGTTTTAGAGATTCACATGTTTTAAAAAAAAACAATTCTTCGTTGTTCTTCTGACACCGTGTCTTGAACGTTTTCTCCTTTACGTCATTCCAAAGTTGAGTTGACTCCATATGTGACCCTTCGTCTCAAAACGGTACTATGTCGGGATGGACCAGATGCTAAAAAGTCAAATTATAGTTAAACTGGTCAAAAATATGAAACCTTGGTATTTAGCACATTAAAATATGATATTCCGTCTCCTCTATAAAGCATTTAAACTCAACTTAAGCATGATATCTCTGGCTACAAATTCCATTTTAAGCATATTAATCATCCCGACTTAATACCGTTTTGAGACGAGGGGTCACATATGCAATTGTTTTCTTGTAGTTTTAGAGATTCACAGTTTTGAAAGAAAGAAAGAAAGAAAGCAACCCATTTATTTAGTTCCCTTGATACCGTGCGTTAGAGTGTTTTCTCCTTAATTTTGTCATATTTTTTTTTTCTTTTGACAGAAGTAAATAGTAAGCCTCGCAGTGTGAATGACGCTTGATGAGAATGGTGTGATTCAGTCACAGATTGTTAAAAAACCGCGATGAGTTTAGCTGCTCTCTCCATCCATGTTGTTAATTGTTTCCATTGGTCAATGTTCCTGGGCCAGAGTTTTGAGGCTGTCAAGATCTTGTTGTGACTTTAATACGGAGAGCACAGCAGTTTGTCTTAGTTCTTCAAGGATTAATTCGGCCTCATTTGAATCTAGAAATTTCTGATATTTAGAGAGATCCTGGTTTAGGGTAGTTACTAATGATGTTTTTGGTCTCCCTACATATTATTTGTTACCATGAAGGGAATATTCTGTCATTGCAGTTTGAGCTTTTGACAAGGAGGTGATTAAAACCTGATAAAATCTGACACAACCTTAAGAGTGTACCTATTATGAGATAGGTATTTTGACAAATTGACGATAAACAAAAGAAAACAACGCGATCACATGGTTATCTTTATCTCTTTCATTCCCGGATGTTCCGTTTGTTGCTCCGATCTAGACACTTTCTCGGATAAAACTGTGTTTGGTTGATGACGTTTTTATGACACGGATTTTGATAAAGCTAAGATTAATGTTTTAAGACTGTAGTCTCTATTTGATACATAATGTATTTGTTTGTTTCCAAACAAGAGAGAGAGAGGGAGAGAGAGAGAGAGAGAGAGAGAGAGAGATAGGGAGAGAGAGGGGGGAAGGAGGGAGGGAGAGAGACAGGGAAAAGAGACAGAGAGAGAGAGGGGGGAGGGGGTGTGAGGTTGGGAGAGAGAGAGAGAGAGAGAGAGAGAGAGAGAGAGAGAGAAGATACAGTGATAATACGAGCGATACAGAGAAATGAGATAAATCCCGATAGTCTGTAGGGGTCAGGAAGAGTAGACCAACTGTAGAGAAAACATCGAAACATACAGATACGACAACCATAAATTTGATAACAATCTAAATAAATAAAATACTCGCCATGCGTTATACACAATATATCATAAAGTGACATATTATTAATAAATATTACAGTGACAGTAAGCAATTTATTTGCGACGAAGATCCGTGTTCTAAAGAAGACTGTTTTTCTAGGGACTGACATACCAATGGCTAAAAACGGAAACCGGGGTTGTTTGTTGGTTTTTAAATTATTTGTAAAAATTACCTCGGCATTTATAAAGAGCAATATCAACTAATAATTGTACCTACTTGCTCAAAGCGCTTTACAGGAGGTGATCGCAAACCAACAACACCACTACTGTTCGAAATATGATGCTTTGTAAGGCACTATCATAATTCTTTTCAGTATCGGGAGCAGCTCTATTATTATCATCCATGTGCTTATTTTACAACTAAGCATGATAATAATATAAGTTTAAAAAATAAGAAAGAAAATAATAACCCCCCCCCCCCCCACCCCCCCCCCCCTCCCCCCAAGAAAAAATAGATAAAAATAAAAATAAAAAACACACACACAAAAAAAAACAAAAAAACAAAAGAACAAAAACAAAAACGAAGCATTTATTCTTGACATTATTCTCTTAACTTGCTCAAAGCGCTTTACAAGGGGTCCCTACCCAGCAGCAACACCTGGCAGCAGCTTCTTATGGTTCACACTATTATGTTATGACGATCGACCCAATCAGCAAAGTCCGGTCCGCATTCGTGCACCGTCGCGAACCCGCCTGGTAGCATCGTCACAACACACCTTTCGACTAGATGCTCTGCCGTTTCGGGTTCTTGCCCACAGCGTGGACATAAGGGACAGGAAGTTAGACCCCACTGATGTAACGCACCGGCCGTTAGGCAGCTCCTCGACCGAAGCCGATTCGCAGCCACCCAGTGTCTCCTCTTACTGGTATCAAAGCTGGCAACTTCTCACCAAGCTTAGAGGAGTGTAGGTCCCCAACACCTGGCAAGTAGGATGAGGCATGACACTTGTTAGGCGATATTACTATTTTTTTTATTCGGACTGATACAACGCTGTTAAAGGTCAGGTAATTATTTTACACCTGAGTACGGTGAGAGAATAGAATGTTGTGGGTAAATAATAGCCTTTTCCAAAGACTCAACAATGTGGCGCTCAGAACGGGCTCGAACCCGGGACCTTCCGGTCCGAAGGCGAGTGTCATACCACTATGGCTATGTGGTCTTGTGGTATGACACTCGCTTTCGGATCGGAAGGTCCTGGGTTCGAGCCTCGCGCTCGGCGCATAGTTGAGTCCTTGGAAAAGGCTCTTTACTCACATTCTCTCACCGTACTCAGGTGTAAAATGAGTACCTGGCCGTTAACAGCGTTGTCTTTGTCCGAAAAATTGTAATATCGCCTAACAGGCGGCATGTCCCGTCCTACATGTTCAATGTTGCTGTTGACCAGGGACCCCACGTAAAGCGCTTTGAACACATTTAGTGGATATTGCGCTATATAAAGCTCAATTTAAATTTAATTTATACCACAAGACCTCATAGTTACTGAACTGGGGGGGGGGGGGGGGGGGAATATGTATGAACGTGTGACAAATTTCGCTCCTAAGGACGCTCCGTATCTATCTCACTGTCGATTGGAATTCGTGGAGGACCCGATGTAGCTCGAGTTGTGAGTCCAAGAATCACAGCGAACCAGACAGTGAGACAGATAAATAGATTGATGGATAGACATACAGACAGATAGATAGACATACAGATGGATAGATATAGATAGATAGATAGATAGATAGATAGATAGATAGATAGATAGATAGATAGAATGTTAAATATATATATATATATATATATATATATATATATATATATATATAGATAGATAGATAGATAGATAGTGGTAGATAGATAGATAGATAGATACATGGATGGATGGATGAGAGAAAGAGAGAGAGAGAGAGAGAGAGAGAGAGAGAGAGAGAGAGAGAGTGCAGATGAACTAGTGTTGAATATAGGGTGATATTATAGCACTTTGAACTTTTTTAATAAGGGAACAAAATTTTAAAGTGATTCACTATAGAAACAAGGCTTTTCACGCCCGTGCCAATCCTCTTATTATTGTCCTTTTGTTGCTACTGTTGACTGAAATTTATTCTTCTCGCGTAGAGATTTTATTGTTTGCGCGTAGGAATTTTATTGCTGTCACGGGGAATGTCGTTTTTGCTTTTCTTCACTCTTTCTATTCGTATTTTAAAAGAAAACGTTGATTTATTTGCGTCACAGAATAACTTAGTTTCAGTTCCGAGTGATTCCATCCATTGTTTGTAAACATTCGTTGCCATTAGCAACGCAAGAGGGCGTGTTTCATTGGCATTGTTCAGCTAGGCATGTCAATAGTACTAGAAGACCCCAAGGAATAATCAATTGTTTTGTGTTAATTATTTCTATAATTTGTTTATTTTGATGAAAGAATAATTCTCCTTACCAGCCATTTTCAGGATTTTCCCCAAAACTTTTCACCCAACACACAAAAATATATTTTTTATTACTCAAACACAATAGCAGTAAGTTGTTGCGATAAATAATTCCTTTAGCAAAACATGTTCTACAACACACTGTTCATTTTCTTTAAATTTTATGATGTACAAGAGAAATTTGAATTAGAAAAATGTTGGTTGTATCGTAACGAATTTGACGATTTTCCTATAGTTGGTATTGAGGGAGTTAAATAAAGTTATTCTCGTGTACATGAGTCGTTGGAACTCGTTTACATTCCAAACATTGTACTAAATAGCTTTCTGCGGCTGCTGTTTCGTCATGTGGTATGACATTTGCTTTTGGATAGGTAGGCCCTATGTTCGAGTTCCGATATGAGCGGCGCGTAGTTAAGTCGTTGGAAATGGCTCTTTACTCACATTCTCTCACCGTACTCAGATGTAAAATGAATACCTGGCCATCAACAGCGTTGTCTCTGTCTGAAAAGATTGAAATATTACCTAACAGGCGTCATGACTCGTCCTAAATGTTTGGTGTTGCTTTTGGCGAAGGACCTCTTGCTTTGAGCACGTCTTATTCTCGCTTGACTCAGGTGTGAATGAGCACCTTGCAATGGAAATGAAGTGATGATTATTATCCGATTGCTTTAAAAAAAAGCCGACTAACGGGCGCTCTCATTGTGTGTAATGGAAATTAGATTTTACAAAAAAAAAAAAAAAAAAAAAGAAAGAAAAAAAAGCCTGCTGGTTGTTAGAATTAGTATTATCAAGCGCATTGGCATAGCAAATGAAGTCGACATTTTATATATAAACGTGTACTTTTAATTGTAATGTATTTGAATAAAACCGAAAGTAACATAGATCTATATTTACTTTGACAATATATATATATATATATATATATATATATATATATATATATATATATATATATATATATATATATAACCTTATATATATATATATATAACCTTGTCGTATATTTGATAAGAAGTTTAATCGGATCAAGGTTACAAAATGGTTCATTGGGAATCTGATTGGATTAATATGATTCTACTTTACAGGTGTCTTCTTTACAATCATAGTAGCTCTTTGTATACATAACATAATAAGCCCTTGTGCTTTTCAATACAACTACTCGCTTCGTCTTCTCCTTTTCCTTCTCTTCTTCTTTCCTATGCATTTCCACCCAATGGTTGGTATTTTAAAAGGATCCTCTAAGTAAATAAAATACGTTAATTGAACATTGATCGTGGGATCAAATAGAACTGTTAGGTCCCATTTTAAAAGCCGCTGAATTTATCCTTGAAGAATTCTATTGACAAAAAAAAAATGTGCGTTAAAAAAAAAGAAAAAAAGAAGTCCTTCAGAACCATTAGGTCCATGGAGCCGGAGTTTATCCCGGTTTCTATAGCGTGAAACGGGCAATAGCAATTGCTTGCTACTCTTTTGACAAGACGCTCGTCTGTTCCAGTGTACTTTTTGCCCGATCTACAGATCTAACAGACCCAGTTACTTAGTCACTGATGGGTGGTTAGGGAATAGGGGGGGGGGGGGGGGGGGGAGGCTCGGGTCTCGGAAAACAAATCTTGGTTTCTGGATCAACCTCGGTCCCTTTGCGTGTGAAATCCATTGTTCTGCCAACCTTCACTGTTTGATGAAATTGGCCACAAATTGGATTCAATAGTCTGATGTCACGTCGCCCAGCAATGGCGGCCATCGTGGTTCTAATCAAAGAAAATCGGTACTTTTTATTCTCACATGCTGGCTAGAACTTTTCATGTCTTGTGATCTGAATGTATAAAAGTCAAAACATGATCAGATTTATAATGTTTTTTTTTCATCTGGATACGCTTTTATGCTCGTCGGAGAAATATTTCATAGGGGCGTCCGGCATTGTTCCGATAGTTTAGAGCCAGTTACTAAGTTACCATGCGTCATTACGAGGGAAGTGACGTTAGGACTGTTGAAGCTTATTAATGTTTACAGCACTCGTTCCGATTGATGAAAGTGGTCACAACGTGCTCAAAGCGCTTTACAAGGGGTCTCTGACCAACAACAACACGTAACATGTAGAACGAAACATGACGCCTGTAAGGCGATATTATTAATTTTTTTTCCGACATAGACAACGCTGTTACTCATTTTGCACCTGAGTACGGTGAGAAAATAATATGAGTAAAAAGCCTTTGTCCAACGACTCAACTATACGTCGAGCGAGGATCGAGCTCGAACCCAGGACCTTCCTATCCGAAAGCGAGTGTCATACCACAAGACAATATTCAAAATTGTACTTTATGTAGTGCAATATCCACTAAATGTGCTCAAAGCGCTTTACAAGGGGTCCCTGGTCAACATCAACATTTAACATGTAGGACGAGACCTGACGCCTGTTAGGCGATATTGCAATTTTTCGGACAAAGACAACGCTGTTAACGGCCAGGTACTCATTTTACACCTGAGTACGGTGAGAGAATAATATGAGTGAAGAGCCTTTTTCCACGGACTCAACTATGCGTCGAGCGAGGCTCGAACTCGAACCCAGGATCTTCCTATCCGAAAGCGAGTGTCATACCACAAGACCACATAGCCGCACTATAGAGATCTTGGCGTGTTAGAATTTTGGCGTGCTCGAATGAAGTTTGGCGTGAAAGAACGTTCGTTGCTTGACAACATAGCCGGCGGTAAATGAAAAAGAAAAAAATATATAAATCTCAGATCTTTATATGGAAAGGAGATCTTGTGTTGCTTGATTCATTTAAAATTGATGTTTCCAGGTGTTTTATGAGCGTGTTGAGAGTGTGAAAAGGTGACACGGAGAAGGAGGACGTGTCGTAGACGGTTCTTCTTTGAAAATAGAATGGTGGTTGGACGCCAACGTTACTATAGATTTTGTATGCGCTTGGCTAAGAAGCTCACAACATTGCCATCCGGAAGTATAACGTATAATACAAGTATAATACAAAAACAAAAAAAAAATAAATATAAAAACAAAACAAAACAAAACTGAAGCAAAACAAACAAAAACAAAAACAGCAACACACAAAAAAAAAAACAACAAAAAACAAAAAACAAATCCGAATCGATATTTCGGCTACCTCCAAGTCAGTGATGATTCTTGTTTCGTGTGTTTAACAGCGCGACCCGTGTATTGATTTCCTATTTTATTAAACTATTTTTTTTCTTTTCTATTCTCTCTTTTTCTTCTATTTTCTCCGAGCTGTTGTTTTGTTTTGTTTTTGTTTTTCCTTTTCTCTTCCTTTCCAACAAATTCAGTATAGACAGAACGAAATTAACGTCACTCGGCTCTTTGTTGTTGTTTTTTATGAGTATCATTAAATTGTATTTTATCAAACTACCAACGTTTAAGGTCACCCATAGTTTTGTGTGTTTGGTGCGTTGTTATATCCGGCTGGCATTGTTGTGAGTTTTTAAAAAAACTAAACGCAATTCATCAATAGACACATAGATAACCACGCCTCTCGGATAGTCGTTATAATGTAAACAAAGGCAGTGTTTCTATCGATGGTATGTAATGAAAATACCCACAATGTTTTACCGCTTGATCAATATAGAACCAATACAGAAAACTATGTGGAAACTTAAACTGTATAATATAATTATAATCGAGAAAATCGTGTGATAAAACTAATCACCCATCAGCTGGTATAAAAACTTATAACCAAATGTGTTTGTCCGAGCACGTGTGAAGGTGTATCGCAAATTACACGTTTTGATTGGTCAAAAGTCTACCGGTTAATTGCGAGTGTTTATTATGGAGCGCTGACAAAGGATTTTGATAGTCTTATCGAAGTATTTCCAATAAATAAAAATTATATCATCCCAAAACATCAGTCGTCCTCAATTCCTCCCACCCCCCCCCCCCCCCCCCTCCCATCCCACCCAATTTTTTTTTTTTTTTTTTTTGATATGGTTTGTTTCTTGCCTTGTCTTAAACTGTTTCATATACATTTTTCAAAACTTTATCTTTTAATTTGAGAATATTATATTTCAAATCATTTTGCTTTTAAATTTGTCTTGGGATTCCGTTTACAAATGTTGAGGACGGATAGACCGCAATTAATATTTTAGTTTGTTTGCTGTATTTTGATCACCTATATATATATATATATTATGCATGCAGTGCCGCTCCCATTTTTTCACACCATTTGATAGTACCTAAGACCCGTATATTTCCTAAGCATATAATATTTGAGTGGATATAAAACAGAACAAAAACGGATTTTTGTTTGGGGGCTCTTTATCTCTATTACTCTCTCTCTCTCTCTCTCTCTCTCTCTCTCTCTCTCTTTCTCTTTTCTCTCCCCCCCCCCCTCTCTCTCTCTTTCTCTCTCCCTCTCCGTCCTTTCTCTCTCTCTCTTTCTCTCTCTCTCTCTCTCTCTCTCTCTCTCTCTCTCTCTCTCTCTCCCTCCCTCCTTTCTCTCTTTCTCTCTCTCTCTCAATATATATATATATATATATATATATATATATATATATATATATATATATATATATATATTATATCTCCCTCCCTCCCTCCTTTCTCTCTCTCACCCCCTCTTCCCCCCCCCCCCCTCTCTCTCTCTATCTCTCTCTCTCTCTCTCTCTCTCTCTTTCTCGTTCTTTCCTTATCATATTAGTTTCTTTTGAAAGTGGGTGATTGAAAACAAATAAACAAAACAAAAATAATCATCGTAACTCTCTATTGACCCTCCCTAAGTACATAATTTATGAAATGATTATGAATACATTTACACGTCTTTGATGATCCAGTTTTTCGTTTCCTCCGTTTGTACCACTTTCTATTGAATTGCGTCTAATTATAATAATATTATAGTGAAAAGAAATCGCAAGGGTTATACACGATACTCTTAAACTTATACAAATCGGTTTCATTTTTTATATTTTCGCCAGATTAAACAAAACAAACAAACTATGAATATCAATAAATTGTGACCTATATTATTCATACAGTGGTTCCCGATAGCTCAGTTGATAGAGCACTCGCTTTACAATCGCAGAGGAACCGAGATTGATCCCGAGTTGAGTAGTAGTAGTCCTTCAGAGCCGTGGAATCGGAGTTTATCACGGTTCGTATAGCGTGAAACGGACAACAGCAGTTCTTTGTTACCTTTTGGATAGGACATTAGCCAATCGCAAAGTGTAACTTCCACTTGATATAACAGACCCAGTTATAACATCTCTGTTGGGTGGAAAGGGCGGAGATCGGAAAATAAGTTATCCCGGGATCGAACTTGGTCCCATCGCGTGTGATTTAGTGCTCTACCATATATTTCACGTATGGAGGAGGAGGAGAATGGCGGGGGGGGGGGGGGGGGGGGAGTGGGCCTAGTTTAACATTGTTGTAATGGACAATATTTTGCGTCATTTCTTGACATTACCATTATAACAATGAGCCCATAAGGATTGGATCTGCAAATAGAACACGTCGGGTTTTTATGATAAATAGTCTTACAAAGTATCTCAATCGTATTGACAAGATTGGAATAGGGGTTACTGGGTATTATTATCATTTGATATCGTAATGAAATGGTCGTTAAACGCTTGTTACATTCATTGCTATACAGGAATTATTTAAAATTGCGTTTAAGTCTACGTATACACATTTGTAAAGACTTTGGTTTCAGTGCCGTCTTTTCACTCCTTTGTTAAGATCGGATCTGTACACTAATCGTACTTACTATGTGGTCTAGTGGTATGTCACTCGCTTTCGTATCCGAAGGTCCTGGGTTCGAGCCTCGCTCGGCGCATAGTTGAGTCCTTGGAAAAGGCTCTTTACTCACATTCTCTCACCGTACTCGGGTGTGAAATGAGTACGTGGCCGTTAACAGCGTTGTCTCTGTCGGGGAAAAAATGTAATATCGCTTAACAGGCGTCATGTCTCGTCCTAACTGTTAAGTGTTGCTGTTGACTAGGGACCCCTTGTAAATCGCTTTGAGCACGTTTAGTGGATTTTGCGCTATGTAAAAGCTCAATTATTTTTTTAATTATATTTACTTGCTGACTTAATTACTTACTTACTAACTTACTTACTGCAGCCCTTCATCTCCCCGTGGCCTTCAGCAACTTTTCTTTCTCCATCCAATTCTCTCCAGTCCTCATTAGATAGATGGTTCCATGTCCATTAATTTCGCCCAGAGCTGAATGTCTTCAGCTGTTTCTTGACGGTCCGACCTTATTCATTCCTGGACTATTCCGATGTTATGTTCAGATGATTACATGTCCCTTGATTTTCTCCAGAGTTGAACGCTCCCAGCTGTTTCTTGATCTTGTCTTGTTCTCTTCAGATGGTTCCTTGTCCCTTGATTTTCTCCAGAGTTGATTCCACCAGCTGTTTCTTGATCTCTCTAGTTCTCTTCAGATGGTTCCGTGTCACTTTGGTTTCCTCCAGAGTTGATCCCACCAGCTGTTTCTTGATCTTCTATAGTTCTCTACAGATGGTTCCGTGTCCCTTGATTTTCTCCGTCTTCAGCTGTTTCTTGGCCGTCCTCTTATTCTATCCTAAGGTATCTTCTCCGGCTCACTCCTGATTGATCCATGTCTCTCGATGTCCTTCTGAGTTGAACGCCTCCAGCTGTTTCTTGGCCGTCCCCTTATTCTCTTTAATTGAACTGCCTAATCTCATATCAATAAAGTAATCAATGTATCAATCAGCCAATCAGTAAATAGATCGATCGATCAGTCTGTCCCTCGGTCCAGTCACTTTACGTAGCTCACGTCGGTGATCCGTTAAAGTAGATTTAGTCACAGAGAGTTGACAGTGTGGTTATAATGGCAATGTGAAGACGTTATGAAAAGAAATTGTTGAACATGGATCACCTCTCTTGTTCCAGTTGTTTCCATCCTACCCTACCCCCGTCCTCTTCTTTTGATCCTCCTCCTTTTCTTCCCTTATCCAGATGTCAATTTGCCTCATGGTATCCTTATTTCTACTTTCTCTTCTCCCGCCTCCCCGCCTCTCTCTCTCTCTCTCTCTCTCTCTCTCTCTCTCTCTCTCTCTTCCTCTCTCTCTCTCTCTCTCTCTCTCTCTCTCTCTCTCTCTTCTCTTCTCGTTTCTTTCGTCCACCGTTTCACATACCAATAACCATTATTCTATACATCAATGTATTGATATTTTGTACTAAATGATTTATTAATTGAAATAGATCTTTATGGCTGATTTTAAAAAATAGAATTGGATATGTGTTTTTTTTATATATGCCCTATTAGTGATCCGAGACTTGAAAGAAAAAGACAAAAGTGAGGATTATATAAAATTTGAAAGAATCTTTGGATTTGGTTGTGTGTATGAGCGAGAGAGAGAGAGAGAGAGAGAGAGAGAGAGAGAGAGAGAGAGAGAGAGGAGAGGGGGGAGAGAGAGAATAGCAGAGTGCAACATTCTATCGGAAAAATGCACCGTTAATTGTTAGTGTTTCTGCGATTAGCAAGCTTTCATTAACTACGTCACGACAGAGTTCCGTTTTAAGGCATTCTATATTATCCTATACTACTTTCATGGCAGCTATCAACACGCCATGCCTCTTATCGCGGTCGGAGACCCGTTTTAATTCGGGCCGTTAAGATAACGCACTTTGAGTAATAACATATTGGATTAGCATGGCGCAGTTAATCGCTTAAGGATTAACACACAAATTAGGCCAGAGGCGTTCAACACCACTCTATTTCTATTTGGCCCTTTAATGTGGATTAAGGACATACTCACAAAGATGCCAACCCGGTAAATCAGGATAAGACTTATTAAAATCAAGATTTGATTTTTAAAAATTGGGTTTTTCCCCAAATTCAAAAGCACAAAACCTGTTAATGAAATCAGATAACGATAATAAAAAGACGATGGATTTAATTGAAACTTATATTCTATTATTATTATTATTATTATTATTATATTATTATTATTATTATTATTATTATTATTATTATTATTATTATTATTATTATTATTATTATTATTATTATTACCATTTTTATTATTATATTATTAATAAAATAATAATAATAATAATAATAATAATAATATAATAATAATAATAATAATAATAATAATAATAATAATATAATAATAATAATAATAATAATAATAAAATAAATAAATTAATAAATGTATTTATTTATTTATATGAGCATTAAGCAGCAACATTTGAATCATTAAAACAATAGTATAATACTATCTGCAAATCTTTATACTCAAGTGCAATGGAAATATACCATAAACAACTCTTCACTATTCAATAATCCTATTACACGTACAAACATTACTAAAAATCTATAATTTTTTTAATAGGAAAAATGAGATTTTAGTAATTATGTCAAGATTTTTGTTAAATTTAAGACCATGTAAATCAGGGAAAGTTGCTGGGAAAAATGGGATTTTAGTCATTATTTCAAGATTTTTAAAATTTAAGACCATAGAAAATCAGGGAAAGTTGCGGAAAAAACCGGGAGTTGGTAGCTCTTCGCTCAAGGTATTGACCAGTATAGCACCTTGAACCAATAGATCATTGATCATTCTAATATTAATATATTGATAAATAGCTAACGGTTTCGTTATTTGTTATTGTCGGTTCGCCACCACTGGCCTAGTTGTTAGTTTTGAAGGGTTTGTATTTATTACCACGTATCACAAACACTGTGTTGACTTCAAAGCCATACTATAATCAGGCGTTGAGTAAGAGAGAAGTTTTTGTAATTAATTATTCTTGGTTTGTTCATTACGTGTAGGTACTTAAAACTACTGTAGTAAGGATTTGTTCTTTTTCAGTCTTGGATTTTTGCGATGTGCAGTGCAGTTACTGTCAATTTGTATGGACTGTTGTTATTCTTCTGCTGATGATAATAACCTTGCTCTAAATTGGTAGATAGTTATAATAATAATAAGAATAATAATAGATCTTTATTGTCCATAAATATGGCAATTTGTCATTTAGTTACACTTGTTTACGTTATATGAAACATAACATTGAATAGATATTCACGCCGACTTATTCTCTCTCTTCTCTCTCTCTCTTCTCTCTCTCTTCTCTGTCTCTCTTGCTATCTTCCTTCTCATTTCTTTACGCGTGCGTATACACTACTAACATATTCATTTCATTTTCAATTTGTACTTTCGGCAATTCACACCAAATATTATCATTTCATGTCACTTAATCTAACATTAAATAAAGTAATCAGTAATCAATTATGAAGTGGTGGGTCCTCGTGTCAAGTCCGTATATAAATTTTCGATTTAAAAAAAAGAAAAAGTTCAAGATCTTCCTTCCATTTTTCTAATCGATTCTCGTATTTATTTAATTTTTTATATTTTTATATTTATTTGTTTTTTTTTTCTTTTTCTTTTTTTTAAATAATATAAAAATTGAAGACACGTCAAACGCCGTTCTAAATCTAAATCAAAGCGTTTTAAAAATCAGACGTTAGATTAATTGTTCGCTACATTGTAATAAATTAATAGCAGAAGTGGTAGGCTAATTGTTACACTCCTTCATATTACCGTAATATTAGATACCGTTTATGACCGTTGATTCAAAAGCAGTTGGTAAGATTAAGATAAGATAAGATTAAGCGTCATGTGGATGTTTCTGTGGATTTCAGCATGGATTGGATATTATTATTATTATTATTGTTCCACTATTTTTCGTTACCTTCAGAGCTCAACCGTTAACTCACTCAATCCTAGAGATTTTTGCTAGGTTTCAAAATTGGATAATATGTATTAAGAATGAGCATGTACATAGATAGCTTTATTCAACTACCATTAACATGTAAAAACTAAAAACATTATCTTTGATACTACGCCTATAATTTGTCTCAGAAAAATGTAACAAATAGGCATGGGGTAAAAGTAACCTGGGTAAACTACGGATTTAGTCGGTGTTAGGATTGAGTGAGTTAAAGTGATAAAAGTTGATTGAGCTGAATTTTCTTTCTTTTTTTTTTTAAACGTAATTAGTAATAATTCCCATCTCACCATTCTTATAGGACAGTAATATTTAGTGACAAGCACGTTTAAAGAACTTGTTCTTTTGTTTTGGATAGCTTCATGAAACTTTCTTTGTGGCTCTGTCATAGCGGATTTCGAATAGTATTATAGCATGAAGACACTGGAGGACAGTCCTTACCGACCAAAACCCAAAACTCTGGGGAAATACGGTCCTTCTGCAGTTCGTGACGTCATCTATGTCAACAAAGGAAGCGCCGACAAACCGTTCGTCTCCGTTAAGCAGAGGAAAGACGGGCAATACGTCGTGGTGGAGAAATTGCCCACCAAAAACTTTCTGCAACGCAAAAAATTCGCCACCGTCGAGCAGAGCTTGGCTGACACGGGTGTTAATTTTAGGAGTCTGAAACCCACTTGGAAATACACGCCCAAAAACCCGCACGTAGGACACTATCAACCTAATACGGCTCGCACGACGCGTTCTCTTCCGCCTATCGACTTAGGCTGGAAAAAGGAGGCAAGAACTGATTCTCTCTCAAATGCCGAGCACCAGCCCGGCGGTGGCGATAAGCTCATCCACCGAGAAAAACTAAAATGGAAAGCCCAGGCTAAAGTTGGTTCTCTCGACAACGTGGACTACAATCGCGCCAGGACCTGCAGAAGCGATCCGACCAACGACAAAAAGGATTACGAATTATCTCCAAGATACGGTGCTTTAGCCAATGTCGGAAACGCCGGCAACGTTCATTACACGCCAGGAGGTGCGCACATCATTAAGAAAAACAAACTCTACGAAAATGTCGGATCGAAAGTCGGTTCGCTGGAAAACATCACGCATTCGCCACGAGGTGGAGATGTGAGTATTCCGAATCAGCGGCTTCGTTGGCGAAGGGAGTCGAAGATCGGTTCCCTGGACAATATTAGCCACGTACCGCAAGGCGGTGACATATTCATCATGGATCAGAGACTGTCATGGCAGGCTAAGCCTAAAATTGGATCTTTAGATAACGTTTCGCATCATCCCCGCACTCCTGTTCAGAGGATGGTCCACCATAAGCACGACTGGTCGGAGAGGCCTCGAGTCGGTTCCTTAGACAATATACATCACATTCCCGGAGGAGGGAACGTCATGATTCAGAGCAGGCGGTTAAGATGGAAGGCTGAGCCCAAAGTGAATTCTCTCCCGACTCGACGGGAATCTTATGACGATTTGGATGATTTATAATATTTACTACAACTTACCTCCCTTTATGTTGACAAAAATGATAATAATATATAAGGTAATTATGAGTTATTATCTATGAGAGGGTATGGAATACCATTTATTCATCTGCCGACTTAAGGCATTATTGTAATATAAAGTCATCTTTGCAAGGAAAATATAAACGAACTGCCAAAGCAGAGATAGGACAAAAAGAAAAATAAATTTAAACGCAGTCTTCAAAAGAAGCAAAAGTGTCATTAGCTTTTTCCTGTTTAATTCACTGGAATGCCAATGAATTTATAGTGCTTATTTAAATGTATAAGGCTTTAAATGCTCTGTAAAACTATCTTCCATTTCTTAGGCGCTGGAATGAGTTTATAGCGACGTACATTTATTTGCAGGTCTGATAACCCAGTGTATTATGAGATTATTGTAATGGAAATCTAAAAAAAAAAAAAAAAAGACATGACGCAAAAAGTTGGCCATTACAACAATGTTAAACTAGACCTATTTGCGTTCGGATGCCAGACCTGCATATATGTATACGTCGGTTTAAAGTGTGTCAAAGCGCTCTTACTAAAATAAGCAATTATTGGACTTTTATTCGGTGAGACTCGACAGTAATTGATGAGAGTGGGTCAGTCCCTAGCCATCATTAAGTTATAGCCTGACACTGAAACCCAAAAAGACTGGCAGTTTGACTGCCTAATGAGTTGTTGTTAGTACAGCTCATGGAAACAAGTGCTCCTATTGGTTGAACTATTGAATACAACTCACGATTTGTTTTCTTTTGTGGCCAAAGACTGGCCCTTTGACGTCATTTTTTTGGTCAGTGTCAGGCTATAAGTTAATGATGGCTACGGTCAGACAGAGGTTGGTGTTTATGGTGTTATGGATAAACCGAATGAAATACACTGATAAGCAGAGCTGTCGTACTATGAAAAATAAAATCCACCGTATTTAAAATTTTGGCCAGAAAACTCGTCCTTCAAATATTATCGGTCGATCATCTTGCCAAAAAAAAACTCCCAAACCTTGGACTTCACGTTTTCTTTTTTTGTTTGTTTGTTTGTTTATTTTTCGAGTTTTTAACAGGATGAGAAGTCATTTTAATCGACCATTTTAATCGATCGATAACTGAAGGAAGAGTTTTCTTGACCAAAGTCTTAAATACTGGTTATTTTCAGAGTACGACTACGACAGAGTGTGTAATCGAATACCCGGTTAAGATACCGATGTATTGACGCAGACACTTGTGCCCGTCAGTGAGTGGGAACCCAAATTTGTTATCAGTTGTTAACTGAACGCAATGATGGGCCTGTTTTCACATAGTCGTAATAATTTAATAGACTCCATTTTGCGCTGGTTTGAAAGTATTTTTTTTTATTACAACAATGAATTTATGACAAATTGGGTTTCCAGACCTGCACTACGTTACGGATCAATCGAAAGTTACTTTCCCTTTTATTTTTGAATAAGGTGTTGCTAAATTTATAAACTTTCTGCATCATGTGTCATGTGTCTGATCAAAGAGCTATTTTTTTCTGGGTGGTGATTAAGGGGGGGGGGGGGCATTGTCTTCGGAAACACTTTGCCAAAAGATGTTTAAAGTGTTTGTAATTGTTATCATTTTGTTTGTTTGTTTGTTTGTTTGTCTTTTTTGTGTGTTTTTATTCTTTTTGACTTGTTTTGTTTTTTGGGGGTTTTTTTGGGGTTTTTTTTTGACATAAAATATTTGATTTTCTTTGAAACCTTAGACTCATTTAACGCTCTTCTGTAACACATAAGGGATGTTTTTGATGACATTTATGATTTTAAAAATGAATTATCTAAACGATTTATCGTGTTATGATAATATTTTACACATTGTAGATACTATCTTTCCCCGCCCATCGCATTTTAATGTCCACGCGTTTACGGTTTTTCTTGCTTTTGAGCTCATGCAGTACCATGAAAATCAACAAGAAAAAAAAATCTTAAAATCATATGTGACCATTCGTCTCAAAACGGTATTATGTCGGAATGGACCAGATGCTAAAAAGTCAAATTATAGTTAAACTGGTCAAAAATATGAAACGTTGGTATTTAGCACAGTAAAATATGATATTCCTTCTCTTCTATAAAGCATATAAACTCAACTTAAGCATGATATTTCTGGCTACAAATTCCATTTTCTGCATCTTCATCATCCCGACTAAATACCGTTTTGAGACAATGAGTCACAAATCATTAATATGAATTTCCCTTGCTTGGCTAGAAAATCGAGCTTGAGATCATCTTGTGTTGCTTTTGGCCATTTTAAAAATTATGCAGACAGCCTAGTTTCAGTATAGAATTATTAGAATCACCGCGTTTGAGTCATTCTTGTTATGGAAATCATATTCACTCATTTATTTCTAACATGCCATTCACATAATGATTTGACTCGAAGATAAATTCAATTTAATTTTTTTTTAGCGTGAGAATCTCTCCGACTCAATACCAGACTGGTCATCGTTGTTGTTGTTGTTGTTGTTGTTGTTGTTGTTGTTGTTGTTGTTGTTGTTCTTCTTCTTCTTCTTCTTCTTCTTCTTCTTCTTCTCTTCTTCTTCTTCTTCTTCTTCTTCTCTTCTTCTTCTCCTTCTTCTTCTTCTTCTTCTTCTTCTTCTTCTTCTTCTTCTTCTTCTTCTTCTGCTTCTTCTTCGTTTTCCCATCTCCTCCTCCTCTTCTTCTTCCTCCTCCTCCTCCTCCTCCTCCTCCTCCTCATTTTCCAACCTCCTCCTCCTCCTTCTTCTTCTCCTCATATCCCCTCCTTTTCCTCTTCCCGCATTCTCAAGAAATTATCATCATCACCATCGTCGTCGTCGTCGTCATCATCATCATCATCGTCGTCATCATCGTCGTCGTCATTATCGTCGTCGTCTTCATCAGTCATCATCATCATCATCATCATCATCATCATCATCATCATCATCATCATCATAACCACCATTATTTTAAAAAAAAAAAGTAAATTTCAATTCAATTTCATCGACAATTTTTCTCTCCTTTCTCTACAGGTTGAAAACGGTGCAGATGGTGGATCACCAGTTTAATCATAGTTTATTCCCGGATTTTATCAATGTTTACAACGTTCACACCATAGCAACACTAATATGACGTCATTACAGTGAACTACACAAGATACAGCCGCTGCATACTTACAAGAATCACCAGCTATTCGAGCACATTTCTCTACGGCACAGCAGTCGTGTATTTCGCCATGATTTTATTAGAAACAATTGAAATGAATGTGTTGAATATTCATTGAATCTTCTATTGCTGCAGTTAACATATTAGATATCAAATCATCAAACACTAAAGTCATTAGGATTCAAAACACGTATTTGACTCATTGCCTTTCGCTCGCGATGTCATCTGATTTCGCAGTCTCAGCTTTCTATGATATTATGTTTGTTAACTGTGAATGATTCCCATATAATTTCGCGATTTCTCGTAATGTTTTCCAATCTACATTTCGTAAGCATACCTAAATATAAAAAGGGATGAAATGATTTATATTTTGAGACGGTGTTGCTTGATGTATAGATTTCGTAGATTCTTTTTGTTTGTTTTACGGAGAAAACAATCATAATCCCTATATTTTCATATTATGATTAATAACGCAGCTTTTTGACTGGCGAATCATGGCTAATATTATCGGGGATGCTTACAGCATTACATCTTTTTTTCAAAGTAAGCGATGTGAGGTCTATTGAAGTGAAAAAAAAGACCCATCATGTAATGCTGTTGCAAGTGAGGCAGTACACTATGCCATGCGGTTCGTATCAGTTCACTTGGTATTTATTATTTTTTCACGCTCATTCAAACATTTTTCGGCACATTTATATCAATTTATCATTATGCCATGATGCGCTCATTCACTGGAAACATTCAGTTTTGTTTTGTTTTTGTTTTTTTTTGGAATATATAATATAGAGCTTATTCTGTAATAGTATACCATATTGATTGTGTACAAGAGATGCCAAGTTGGACATTTTAAATGCCAAATTCCAAAACAAGTTATATCTTTAAAATGTTTGGCATATTTTTTTTTCTGTCTTTTGATTATTTTTTTGTTTTCATTGAATTGAAAACGATTTGACAAACCTTTTTGTGTACGCGTACAGGAATGTTGATGGAGTTGCTACATGACTGGAAATTTGGAATTGCATTGAGTGTAATTAATTATTACAAGTGTGATATCTACTTTCGTCCATATATTCAGCCATTCTAGGGTTTTTTGAAAAATAAGGTATATCTCTGTCCACTGAATTTTTCCTTCTGGCTGCGGAATCATAAATCAAGATTCTCCAACAAAGAAAATTCCTATCTACTTCTGGTGTCTCTTTAAGGATACAACTCTAGTTTAAAATTACGCCTTTCAGAAGGTCAATTTCTGAGACAAGTTAAGAGTAGAGACTCGCTAATTTGGGGTTCGGAAAATGCACTTCCCAAAGCATAACATGAATGTTTTAGGGAAAATGAGAGACTGAATGATTTGGAGTTCAGAAAATGCACTTCCCAAAGATAAACATGAATGTTTTAGGGAAAATGAGAGACTGAATAATTTGGGGTTCAGAAAATGCACTTCCCAAAGCATAACATGGATGTTTTAGGGCAAATCGGAGAGAATGAATAATTTGGGGTTCAGAAAATGTACTTCCAAGACGTAGCAAGAAAGTTTTAAGGCAAATCAGAAACTGGATCATTCGGGGTTCAGACAAATCCATCAACAGGAGAAAAGAAAACAGCAAAATTTGATTTTGGGGTTAGTTGTGACTCTTTCGTAATGGTTCTATGCAACCTTAGAGAGAAATTGGTCAAATCCAAAACATTCAGTTCTGCCTTGTCTCTTTGGAGTCCGGACGATTCTTTATCCTGTTTCAATATTCTGAAGTCGTCGATCTAGCTGCTAAATAAATTAATATGACATTGAAAAGGCCGAAAAAAATAAATTTTAATTGTTCCAATTTCTCAAAAAGGTTTGTAGTTGTATAATTTTATAGCACAGACCATGTATAATAGAAATCCTTTTTAAAAGGTTTTTTAAGAGGCAAAAACTAAGTGAGCCAATAAGATGGAGAAGAAAATAAAAGGGAACAACACAAAACAAACGACTTTTCGGCCTTTGGCCTCATCAAGTAAACGCTAAATATGTTATACTAGAGGACCAAAGGCCAAAACGTCGTTTGTTTTTGTGTTGTTCCCTTATATATGAGTCACATTTATTTACTCACATTATTTTCCTCTCCATTTTGTAAGAAGCAGTACACAACAGACAAAAAAATAAATCTGTTTTAAACAGATCCGTCTGTCTGGACCCGAAATCGAACCACAGACCTTCTGATTTTTGGGATGTTCTGCCTGCTTTCTTTGGCACTGGTTCTATACACGAACTTTTCAGATTTTTATATTAAAAGGCAATGCACCACTAAGTCTTTTAGATTCGTTTAGGGGGGTTGGATTCCACCCCCCCCCCCTCCCCCCGCCTCTTTCATATCTTATTGTCTACCCTTTTAGAATGGATCCAGTGAGGCTCTCCTATTGACATCCCTGTATAGAGTGTTTAGTATTGCTATTGCTGCTATGACTAGGATGACGTATTGTTATGGATTATTAATATCGTTATGAAATAATTGTAATAAAATTAAACTATCATTTCATTTGTTATAAATACTTTACAACTTCTCATTTGATTTTATTATTATTATTTTATATTCTCATATTATTATTATTATTATTATTATTATATTATTATTATTATTATTATTATTATTATTATTATTATTATTATTATTATTATTATTATATTATTATTATTATATTATTATTATTATTATTATACATTATACTACTCTACTTACTACTATACTACTACTATCTATACTATACTACTACTACTACTACTACTACTACTACTACTACTACTACTACTACTACTACTACTACTACTACTACTACTACTACACTACTACTACTACTACTACTATAACTACACTACTACTATACTACTACTACTACTACTACTACTACTACTACTACTATACTACTACTACACTACTACTACTACTACTACTACTACTACTACTACTACCTACTTAACTACTACTACACTACTACTACTATACTATACTACTACTACTACTACTACTACTACTACTACTACTACTACTACTACTACTACTACTACTACTACTAAAGAAATTACATGCTGTGTATAAGCTAGTCGTCAGTCCTACTATAATATTATTACAGCTCCCATTCTTCAAGCCTTGCCTCTCATGTTATTTTAATTATCTCAGTATCTTTCGTCATTCATTATCGATAATAGGCGGGTCAACTGAAGTCCCGATTTCCACGATCGCCGGATCAAAACTCTGAAGTCTGCATACGAGCTTTGCGCACCATGTTTTATTTAATATTGGGCGGATCATACCCCTCTGACATCAGAAGTCTGATCCGCCCAAAATTAAATAAAACATGGAGCTCAAAGCTCGTATGTAGACTTCAGAGTTTTGATCCGCTGATCGTTAAAATCGGGACTTCAGAGGTTTGATCCGCCGACCATCGTTTTGTTGTATTTGAAAAAAAAATCTATACATACAATCATAATGAATATTGCGTTGTCATACACTTTTTCATAATTCATATTTAATACGTATTGTTATGCTTTTTCTGTCAGAGAACAAAAAAAATGGATGAATTGAAAATAACATTTTAAAAAATCGTTTGCTATTTTTAGTTTGTGAGATCTGTGGCCAGCTTCATCATTGATTACGCTTAAATAGAATTTCGTGTTTTTTCATTGTAGTGTTCATCATTGCATAGGCTTTTTTCTTTATTAATTGAGTCAATTCTCGAAAAAAAATGTTTTGACTGGATAGCTTAGGAAGTTTTCCTGTAAACATTTAAAGCATGTTTATTTCTTTTAAAAAAAAGCTAGGTAAAGCTTGTTAATTATTTTTTTTTTGGAAAATATTTATTTTATTATTGTTTGTTTTTATTTTTTATTCCGTTTTTTTAATGTATATACATTGCTTTAAGATGTCACAAGCGAGAATAAAGCTGTACATTGTAAGATCATCGTTTTCAGGCGTGTTTTGTTTTTGTTTGTTTTGGAATTATTTTTTTTATTGTGGAGAAGGGGCCAGATTATTTTTGGAACACTTAAATTTCTCGGGCCCCTTACCACTTAACTTCGAAACAGATTTATAACACTTTGAAGGCATGGTATAATTATATTATATCCAAAAAAATGTTATGGTAAACTATTTTGTTCTTGGGCAAAAAAATTCTTTGAGTGGTAATAAGAACCGCCTAAAAGCACCTACTCGTGAACTGGTCTGAGATGGCTTGCTCATGGTTACACAGCGTGGCAGGTGTCTGTGTGAGAAGTCGGGTGACTCCAAAAGATAAAGTGAAGGGCATACAGTTCTGTCCAACTCTGTTCATGAGATGTCATGTTTGAGCACTGGGAGATATTAGGGAGCAGGCGGTAGTGTAATAATATTAGGGTTTGCACATTTTTTTTCAGTTCTTGAGCACTGCACAGAGAAAGCAACAGCATCGCCGGGTAGTCAGACAACATCTCCATGTCTATCAATGCACACAGAAAAGCGCTGTTCACATTCTTAGAGCGTATTAAAGCTTCATTTCTTCAGCCGTGGTTGATCCATATTTTTAGAAACTTGTTGAGCTTTTTTTTCTTATTACGTCACTCTGTGCAGCAAGATTCTATGTTCTCCGTTGATCAGTGCTTCTCTGTGACTTGGATGTGTGTGCAAATCTGGTAGAATCTTATTGTATGGAGGGACCCCTGCTGTCAGACTAGTTTGAGACCGTAATCTGTTGATCCCCACCCCCTGTCTTCTCATAATGTTGTGAACTCTTAAGGAACTTCCGTCGCAGGTTAGAATCATATTTTTCAATCATGAGAGATGATTAGACTAGTCAGACTTATAACCAGAAATAGAGTTCACCCTATGCTCAAAGCAAGGAAAGTGGGAGCGATTTGTCAGGTATTCACTTAAGGGAATTATCGGTTGTCTTCCTCTCTACCTCACGTTGGAAGATTGTTTGGTGCCATGACCAGGATCAGTTTCTAGGATATGGTTACAAGTGCTCTCAGCACTGTATGCAAGGTCTGATGGAAGCTGACGGCAGCTACAAATCCATCTCGTTTCAATGATGTAGCCGACATTAATACCGAAGTATCATTCTTCAGTCCGGATTATTTCAAACCGCCATACCTTCGGGTTTGTTTTGGGCCGAGGAGGGACTTCATCAGTTAGTTTGTATAGATACGTGGTCGTTTAAGAAGCCCATTGTTCTTAGCATTCTTGCTTGTAACCTATTTTCCAACGAGGTGTATACATCACTTAACAAGACAAAGAAGAAAATGAAAATAGGTTTGAGTTGTGTTGTGAATTGAACACAGCCATTTTGATGTTAAAGTCGTCAATTCTTTTACAACACTAGCCTTACTCAAGTCAATAGCCACAGCATTATGACTGTGCAAGGCATAGATTCTCACGCCAGTATCATTCTTTTGATTTCCACTTTACGACAGGAATATCGTGTATTTAAAAAAAAAAACAACTAAAGGGGCACCGGTGTCCTCATATGTTCAACCTATTACCATAAGAATTTCCCAAAATATAATTTAGGAAACGGCAAATAAAAAAATAACTCCCGAGACTTTTAAAACGAAGCATGTTTTACTAGAAAACAATAAACAGTAGTTTTGTTTGCTTTGATAAATTACCTAAAAGGAACATATTTATAGTGAATTTCATTCCAAACGCTGCACAGACAAACATGAAAAAAAAGAGTTATCGGCGATCTACTAGTCATATAATTTTACATCTATTACCTCCCATCTCCAAAAGGCAATAATTCAGATTTTTTTTTCTGGTGACATTATTTACCTGATGCAATTTCAGATTCTCGTATGATAAACCAATATCTCAACGGCGTACTTTTTATTCTTTATTTATTCCCTACAATATTTGAAAACGAATTTATTTTCAACAAAACAAAATAAGCTTGAAGAAAAAATGAAATGTGAATACATGTAAAGCTTCAATGAACAACACAAAACAGACATTTAATTTGTTGACGTTTCGGATTTTCCCCTTTATAAAAATTAACTAAACGTGAGAAAAATTTTAACACCATCCATTTTTTTACGTGTTTAATAATTTTAATAATTTGTCGTGTGATAGTCATTGAAGCTTTATATGTTTTGATATATCGTCGTTGCTTGGACATAAGCATAAGGAAGCATATTTTGATATTATAAATGAAGAAAAGAATTGTTTTGTCTTTAATTAGTTGACATGAAAAGAATATGCTGTTATATAAGGTGAATATTTTCTCGACTTCGTATGATAAAAGACATAAAAGGGCTAAAACAAAAACTGCAGTTTTATTTTACAACCCAACATGTTTGATGAGCCTTGAATTTCATAAATGAGTGAATAGTGTGGTGAAACTGTTTACAATTCAAACACTGAACGTACATTTTCCCATGCAATGCCTTGGTTACTTGGTAACTTGTCAAGGAGATGCATCACATTACATGAAATATGTGACCAGTCGTCTCAATCCGGTGATACATTAGGATGAACCTGGCGCTCAAAATTGAACACAGAGACTAAATTACAACATTGGGGACAGTGGATGTAGTTATATTTTTTTAAGCTATAAAAATACAAACAAACTAAAAGAAAAGAACACGAAAAAACCCTTGATACTTCCTAAAACGAGTAAATTTGCCATAACCCTCTCCTAACTAAATACGGGAAAGTAGTCCAATTCCAAAACAAATACGGGAAAGTAGTCAAATTTGTTACAATACAATATTCATATTTATTTTATACATCACAAAATTTGAAAAGTTATCTTTGTTTAGTTTATAAGGATTTAATGTTGTTTTGTAGATCTTTTCTTTTGTAAACAAAATTATGGTAAGCACGCTATTCGGTGTAAGTTTAGAAACCAATTTTTCTCTTAAGTAGAAATTACAGTTTGGGAAAATATTGAAAATAGTTGGTAAGGAGAGAGTTAATCTCAAATTTCATCTTCTTGTTCCTCACGACAGATCACATTTCATTTGAATACCAAAAATTATATAAAATTGTTAATAAAGCATCTGGAGAACTTTTAACTATGGACGTTACAGGTTGAAAGTGATTGGTGAATGGCGAACAGATTTTTTAAAAAAATGATTCTTAAGATTAAAACAATGGTTGCTTTGGCCCATTGTAAAATTCCGAAAAGGTATGCTTGGCATAGTGTCAATCAGAGAAGGCAGAAAAAAAAAATACAAGAAAACAAATAAAGCAAAACATAAATCATCCTGCATCAGTCGAGATGCTTCTTCTTCTTCTTCTTCTTCTTCTTCTTCTTCTTCTTCTTCTTCTTCTTCTTCTTCTTCTTCTTCTTCTTCTTCTTCTTCTTCTTCTTCTTCTTCTTCTTCTTCTTCTTCTTTCTTCTTCTTCTTTCTTCTTCTTCTCTTCTTCTTCTTCTCTTCTTCTTCTTCTTCTTCTTCTTCTTTCTTCTTCTTCTTCTTCTTCTTCTTCTTCTTCTTCTTCTTCTTCTTCTTTCTTCTTCTTTCTTCTTCTTCTTCTTCTTCTTCTTTCTCTTCTCTTGTTTTGGCACGGTTTTATAGTCATTTTTCAGAATCTTCATCTGACACCAATGCCTGCTCTCAATTTTTTTAAAAAGTTCTTCTTAAAACGATATTATTACCGCACGCACTAGATACATTGAGATATCTTTTTAAAAAAATTCTTGACGTATTCCCGATTGTTGCACGAGCTTGCGAGTGAGCGTTGGGAACGAAGTTCGAATTCCAAAAAGTAAAAGTGTAAGAGTCCCATTATTCTAACCCTCAATCGATTTGTTATTTATGAATAAAAGACATTAAAAAATAAATGACACATTCCTTTTTTGAAATATTATGTTAGTGAATTTTAACGCTTGATAATCTGACGTTACAAATAATTATTGTAAACTTGATATCATTACACTTTAGTGTTTATGGGGAGTGGTAGACTATTTTTATTCTATTACCCTGCTTCATAACTCTGACCGTCATTCGAGCTCGGTTTCTTTGAATTCCCCGCATCTGCAACAAAAATCCGATAAGAAAACAATTTGAAAAATTCCAATGAGTTCGAATAATTCGTATGTTTAAGGAAACCGTACTCGAGTGAACTTACATCAACCTATCTCTGATTCACTTCATTTGGAATTAATATAAAGAAAAGATCAAAACAATTTACAAAATCTGTTTACCTCGCGCATGTTTATAGCTATCAAATTTTCTAATTGTTTCTTAAAAACAGTGTATATTTTTACTTTTTTATTCATTGCATTTCAAGTGTACCCATTAAATAGGTGGTAAATAAGAGATTGAATAAATAATTAGTCATAAGAGGAAAGAATTTCATAAATTGATTTTTATAATAAATTTGTTTTAAGAAATATGATTATTCACATTCCTTTGCCTCCAAATTCTTCCCCAATCTTTCCCGTGTTCCCAAATTTCATCTACGTTTTCGTGGGAATACACTGAAGACACATTTTAAAGATTTTCATTTTTTCTGATGTGTTTTGTTGATTGGGTAAGAATTTTTATCTTTATTTGCGTATTTTATCGATGACAAAATTATTGTTTATATTCCGATATTAAACTTTTTCGCTTAAGTATTTCATTATGCAATTTAAATGGATACAGATTAATGAAAAAAAAATATATCAGTATAATAAATTTACCAGTTTTAATATTGTGAAGAAGAAAAAGTATGAAGAAAGGAATGAGATGGAGGATGGTGAAGATGGGGCTAAGGAGGATACGTCGGAAAGAAAGAATAAAATGAAGAAGAAGAAGAAGAAGAAGAAGAAGAAGAAGAAGAAGAAGAAGAAGAAGAAGAAGAAGAAGAAGAAGAAGAAGAAGAAGAAGAGCAACAACAACAACAAGAGAGAAAGAAGAGAAATGAATATTTCTCTTAAATGTTTGACCATTGTGGAATTTCAAGTGCAAGAACGTCAGATAAAATAAAGACATTTTATTGGTAGCTGATTTGATTCCATGATTTAAAGTTCAAAATAACTCAATATAATGTCCAACGGATTGTTCTAAACAACAAATAAATAAGGTGCAACATGTTTATGTAAAAGGCAAAAGCATTTAAACTTAATTTACAAAACACATGAAGTTAACAACCTCAGCAACGCCGATCAACGTAAGGATAAGATGACGTGTTCTGTTAGGGTGTGACTAATTTACTAATGTATCACGTGGTTTCGTCATTTTGCTAAAAGTCACAATCATAACCATGATTTTACTTACTTGATTTGTTGATGAAAATATTATATTTTTGTATGAGTTATATTGGCAATTGACTAAAAATAACCGTTTTAATCCTTGAATCCATAACGCAGACTATTTTCCAGTTTGGTTTATGGAACTAAAAGAAACAATAAGCTCTGACTGCTTTTATGGTGTAAATTCATACGCCTGAGGATGTGGTTCCGATGTTTTATCAAATCCCTTCCAATCCAATAAGTAAATGGATTAAACTTGTTATGCCACTTTTGCGCTATTTTGTTGCGAATGCTTCTGTATTGGAATGGAGCAGATTTTTCTTAAAATATCTTGTTTTTTTAGTCTTTTTCATGCTAATTATTATTATTATTATTACTATTATTATTATTATTATTATTATTATTATTATTATTATTATTATTATTATTATTATTATTATTATTATTATTATTATTATAACGTTGCTTACTAAAAGATGTTTGATTCTGTGTACATAAAACATTAGGTGCTGTCAATTCGATTAATCCATTATAAAACAAAACAAAAAAACAAAACAAAAACGAAATAAAGTGTCAGTCAAATTGATTTCATTTTGAATTATGTACTGCGATTTTTGTTATCAAATGCTGGCTTTGTTTTAATCGTTGGGTTTCTGTCAATGTGATTAATCCCTTATGAAATAGACAAATAAAAATATTATGTATCTGTCAATGTGATTCATCCCTTATGAAATAGACAAATAAAAATATTATGTATCAGTTAAATTGATTTGATGATGTATTATGGAATACGATTGTTTTAAAACGTTGATATTATGTGTTGTTGACTTGATTTTAATGATTTGTCCATCTCCTCGTGCTTTTCCTTCTTCATCTTGCATATGCGATAAAGTTAATCGAATCTTGAAGTGTTTACTGTTACTATGGAAGAAGTATATTAGATTGCAAAAGAAAAAAAAATGATGGAAATCCATCTTGTTATCATTGTGTCCAATTTATTTATATCATATCCTAATCAATAAGAGTTACATAGGTCAAAAGATCTTTCAATACCCTGTTAATTTTGCAGATATAAATATATAATAGTTTGCAAACGAAAGTAAAGATCAAATTGATGCCGACTTCGCCGAAGTCCCGGGTTTGAGAGTTTTTGCCAAGATGAGAGTCATTTAAATCGATCGATATTTTAAGGACGAGTTTTCTGGCCAAATTTTGCCAATAATAATTTGCGTTATTAAACCTGTAATACACATATCTACACGTCGGCAGTAATCATGAATTCTTTGTATTGATTTTTTAAAAATATATCTAGATATTTGTTCTTCTTTCGCATTTAAATAAATTCTTTCAGTAGTTAAATTCAATAGTCATATTATTGGATTGTTACGATTATGGCACTATTTGCTGTTGTTATAATTTATTGTTGTCAATCATTATAAAAGTATGTCGTAATAATTACAACTTAAATGAAACAAACACAAAATCTACTTATGACAGAAATAATACTACTACAACACTTAAGTTATCTATCTTGATTGCTAAATAATATGAATTCACAAATCTTCAAAATGTCATTTTAAATATCGCGCATATTTGCAGATGAATCATGTAAAATCCGTGTGCATCAGAGCAAAAGAAATTCTATTTTAGCAAAATAAAATACTCCACCTCTCCTTACCAACTACAGGAAAATCGTCACATTCGTTACGATGCAACCAACAACTTTCTCATCTGATTATTCTTGTTTCTCACAAACTTTGAAGAAAATGTGTTTAATATAGCCATAAAAACTTGACGTTGTATTGTAGAGCTGAACAATATTATGCATAGAATGTACTTGATAATCTTCTGTTTGAGTAAGAAAAATATATTTTTGTGTTGGGTGGATGTGAAGTTTTGGGGAAAATTCTGAAACTGGCCGGTAAGGAGAGGGTTAATGCAACTCGATTGCTAAATATTAATTCACAAATCTTCAAAATTTCATTTTATCATTCTAATAATCGCTTATTTGCTGATGGATCGTGTTAAACTCATCAGAACATTATATAAACTTAGTAAAAACATAACACGATAGAGTGATTGAAGGGTAATTTAAATCGGGTCAACAAATTAGTAAACACATTTTAAAAGCGGAATCACCATTTTAAAGTACACATAATTTATAAAATAGAGAATACTAATATACCAGTAAGGTCGCGGGTTCAAACCCCCATCACTGCCGCGAAATTTTTTATTCTCTATTTTCTTCTGGCACTTTCCTACTCACCTCATCTCAAATAGTTTCATTCACTAATTTTAATAACTTGTCAATATTTTTTTAGAGAGAAACAACTGATAAAAGATGTTTTGATACAATTCATTCTGATGGAACATATTATTATTACCTGTATTTAAAACTAGCAATAATTGTTAGGTAAAAATGCCATACCACACCTAATATGCGACGGTTTCTAACTTCCACATCGTGTGTCTTGATCAAATATTATTGGAACTTCTATTCCCTTTTAGTGTCAATATTTAATTAGATCCATCGATAATATTTTATAAAAAGTGTTTGATACATTTTCGTATATCAAGTCGCATCATTTAGAATGAGTCTCTTTTTACCATGAAAAAAAAGTAAAAGGAGATTTAAAAAAAAATGATAATGAATTCCACCGGTTCTCATTAAGTCTTGTTTCACAATGAAAATTTCTTACTTCTATTAGAGGGGCAAGTTACTTCATTCTTAAATTAATAAATTGCAATGGTTTCCAAAAGTTATCCGGCTTCTTAAGTTAATAAAAATAATTATTATTATGACCAAATAACTAATAATAAACTTTCTTCATTTATAAAAACGATAATAATTATGTATTCTTTATCCTACTACAGTACTCGCTGGATTATAGCACGATCTTGGGAGAAGCCAAAAAAGCGTGCTAAAATCCGAGCGTGCCCACATCCGACGCTCATGGTGGGTAACAACTTTTTATTGTAGGTAGACAAAATTCGCTCCTTTTCCTCCTGCGTGCTGTAACACAGAGCGTGCTGGATTTTGGCGTGCTATAATCGAGCGAGTACTGTACTGCAATTGTTGTTATACTTATTATTATTATTATTATTATTATTATTATTATTTTTATTATTATTATTATTATTATTATTAATATTATTATAATGACTATTACTATTGCAAGTTGTCTCTTGCACGTCAGTACCTTCTATGTACCTACGTCATCCATCCATGATTCGGTGTTTTTTTAATGCAAGAACTGCCATTCAAACAATAAACTTCTTTGTTCGAAAACATCAGAGTTAGATGTTGGTTTTCGTTTTGTTGTATATATTTTGTCCTTCAGAGCCATTAATTTATCCTGGAGAAACGAAAAATAGCAATAGCTTGCTACCCTTGTGATAGGATGCTAACTTATCGCAAAGTACTTCCCGTCAGATCTAACATAGCCAGCTACCCAATCACTACTCGGTGGACAAGGGAGAAGGGGGTGTGTTAAAAATTCTCGTCTTCACCAGGGATCGAAGAAGAAGAAGAAGAAGAAGAAGAAGAAGAAGAAGAAGAAGAAGAAGAAGAAGAAGAAGAAGAAGAAGAAGAAGAAGAAGAAGAAGAAAAAGAAGAAGACAGAAGAAGAAGAAGAAGAAGAAAAGAAGAAGAAGGAGAAGAAGAAAAAGATGAAGAAAGAAGAAAAGAAAGAAGAAGAAGAAGAAGAAGAAGAAGAAGAAGAAGTAGAAAAATTAGGAGGTGGAAGATGCACTTTTACAATTTTGTTCGGTTAAAAGTCCCAAAACAATGACAGGGAAAGCACAATAATAGGTCGATAGACAATAATCAAGCCACCTTTCCGACGAGCTACAAACATGAAAATAGAATCCCTATTGAAAGGAACACTCAGATGCTCTCTCTCTCTCTCTCTCTCTCTCTCTCTCTCTCTCTCTCTCTCTCTCTCTCTTTTGTTTTTTTTTCTTTCTTTCTCTCTCTCTCGGTCCCTCTGTATATTACTCTCATTTTCACACACTCGCATATAAACATACCAACATTTTACCAAAAATAACAAAAACATACATCCTTAAAAAAAAAGGTTCCTCCTAACAACCTCCTTCTCTTCAAATGATCCCAGCCATAGACCAAGAAAGAGCAGATTGTTGTTTTTATTTTTCAGGCAGAGAAAGTCACTTAAAAAAAAAGAAAACAGAAAAAACCCCCAAACAAAACAATAGATAAATTGAGGATAAAAGTGACAGCAGGACCTTTCCAACAGTCCATTACATAGATTATGAATACCTAATGACAGCAAATGAACAAGTTGACACGACTTTTCAAAAAACATTTTAATGAGAAAAATAATCAATTTATTGTGATAATATAAATATATTAAAATGTATTCAATGATAATTAAGCAGAAACATCCAGTTGCCGCGTAAGGGCCCAAATTTAAGGGAGTTAATGATAAGAATGTGGAGGTAACGGGAACTACCCTGAATTACCCCCCCTATATTCTTTAAACGAATGCAATGGGTGGAATAACATTACACGCCATTTGGGAGATACATTATGTGCTCTAGAAGTAGTAGTAGTAGAAGAAGAAGAAGAAGAAGAAGAAGAAGAAGAAGAAGAAGAAGAAGAAGAAGGAGGAGGAGGAGGAGGAGGAGGAGGAGGAGAAGAAGAAGAAGAAGAAGAAGAAGAAGAAGAAGAAGAAGAAGAAGAAGAAGAAGAAGAAGAAGAAGAAGAAGAAGAAGAAGAAGAAGGAGGTGGAGGAGGAGGGGGAGGAGGCACTTTAACATTTTTTTCTTTAAAAAAACCCTGTTTTTCTTAATTAAGGTTTGATAGTTGTCCAAAACAAGGACACAGCGCCACAGGGAAAGCACAATAATAAATATGGCCGATAGACAATAAACAATCTGCACTATCCTACATTATAATAACAAGAACCTATTACAAATCAACACTTCCTCAAATCGATATATCAACTTGAAAAATCTAGACTGCAGAGAAATAGAATGTTTGCTGTTTAATAGATAATTTTACAATTATCTCATTCGAGTTAATCTGACGATATGTTGAATTAAACCAGATAAACCCAATTTAATTTACAATCACAAGTGATAAGAATTTGGAAATCAAAGTGTTCATTTTTTCTCTTCAGTTTAACAATCTACACTCACGTTCCTCATTGAAAGTAAAGGGCACATCGAGCATATTTTAGTGGATATCGCTCTATATAAAAGCACGAGCTCAAAAATTTAATCAAGATTAAATTGTACAACCTATATTTCAAATTAATTTTTTAAAGTTCAGATTGAACATAATATTGAAAGGGGTCATTAGTTCACGAGTTGCATCAAATTTTTTTTTTTAATCCTGGATTTTTTGCCATCCCTATGAATTAAATAGAGACACATACATATTTCCGCTGGAAGGCGGAAAGCAAAAGACGACTAGAGGCAGACCTAAAGAATCCCAGAGAAAGTCCATAGATAAAGAACTTAAAGAAGCTGGCCTAACCTGGAATAACATAGGCATCTATGCAGCCGACAGACATAAATGGAAGTGCTTTGTAGACCTAAAGAATCCCAGAGAAAATCCATATATAAAGAACTTAAAGAGGCTGAACTAACCTGGAATAACATAGGCGTCCATGCTGCCCCGACAGACATAAATGGAAGTGCTTTGTAGACCTAAAGAATCCCAGAGAAAATCCATATATAAAGAACTTAAAGAGGCTGGACTAACCTGGAATAATATCGGGGTCCATGCAATCCACAGACATAAATGGAAGGGCTTTGTAGACTATTATTATAGAGATTATAATTATATGCATTATTGAGGAGAATGAATAACGTAATTTCGAGTTTGGAAATTGAATTTGCCTGCTTCAGGCACTTTCGCTTTTTTTCCTTGGGCAAGATTATATATAAACCCCCAATTTGCTCACTTGGACAACATGGGTGATTTTTGTTAACATCAGACATCTTGTTTGATGAAATATCTATATTTCCTTCGTGGAATGCCTATGTGAAGATATCTTATGCATGATGTTGTGGTGGAAGGGCATAATCTTATATTTTAAAAAAAAATGTAATTATTTTTTAAGGATGTGCACCATCAATAAAAGCCTGGGCATGTCCATTTGTCCTTACCACATGCACAGCCGTGATTATCTTTGATACATGGAGTTGCGACTCAATTACAAGACAAGGATTGTTAATAAATAACAAGTCGTTCGCATATCATTTGACATGTTTAATTTTAATTTGACTTTTTAATATCTGGTCCAACCCAACATAATACCGTTTTGAGACGATGGGTAACATATGACAATATGATGAAATGGATGACAATGTGATGATGATAGTGATCGTGATAGGGGGAGTTGATCTACGACCAGATACGGACGGTAGCATCAGAACCTCCCGATACCATAAACTCTCCACTTCGGTCGAAGCATAAACATTGGACAGCGTCTTCATGGCCCACAAGGGATTGAACCTGAAACGTCGAGAAAATGAAAATGAAATGTGTTGGCCTTATGGTGGTGGTGGTGCTGCTGTGGTGCTGTGATTGCATAGTGTATATAGGGTTTGATTAGTGATTTAGATGACGATGATGATGGTGATGATGATGATGATGATGATGATGATGATGATGATGATGATGATGCTATTATTATTATTATTATTATTATTATTATTATTATTATTATTATTATTATCATTATTATTATTATTATTGGATCTCACATTCTTCTTTAGTGTCTTATCAATTGTCTATTTTATTGACAAAGGAAAAAAAACAAAACAAAAAAAAAACGTCCACATCTTCTGTCCTTGTGAACCCAATTGAACATTCTCTTCTACTTTTTCATACTTTTTTTCAATCAGAAAGTAAATAAATGAACTTACCACTCCTGTTCCCACTTCATACATTTTGATCGTGCTATCATTGCTGGCAATGGCTAAAACGCCTCCTGAGGGGTCAAAGGCCAATTTATTAGAGGGGTGGGGTCCCACCTCAAAGCTGGCCATGGGTGCCACACTCCTCACGTCCCAGAGTTTGACCACACCGTATGAATCACAAGATGCTATCGTGTCGCCCTTGGAAGACAAATAAATAAACACATATCATATAGATTTTCTTCTTCATATAAGTCAATTGATTCAGTCAGACTGTAGCAATCGTTAACTTATAACCTGACACTAAGACCCACTAAGACTTCAAGTTTGACGTCATTTTTTTTTTTGGTTTTTGCAGCGTCTAGTGAGTTGTCGTTAGTAGAGCTCAATGAAACAAGTGATCCCATTGGTTGAAATATTGAATACAACACACGATTTGTTTTCTTCTGTGGTCAAAGACTTGTCTTTTGATGTCATTTTTAGGTCAGTGTCAGGCTATGATAGCTAAGGTCAGACTTACAATTTCTGTTGATAGGGCATATCCTAAAAAAAATATTTATAAAAGTAACAGATATAAAAAAAATCATGGTACCTTCCCGACGCCTTTGGGCATGTTTAAAAGTCTCAATATTGCTAAGGTAATTTTAATTGATCGATATTTGATGGACGTTTTCTGGCCAAACAGTTTTTTAATGCATTTTTTTTCAGAGTAATGCAGGCAGTGTGGTTCTAAAGCAACATGCACTTATTTGCAGGTCTGATAACTCAAATTGTTATGGTCTCATTTCTGTTATGGAAATACTCTCAAACCAACGCAAAGTGTTGTCCTTTTCAACCATGTTAAAACGAATCCATAATTACATCCGATTATAAGACATGCAAATATTATATTCACGTTGTTTTAAAGTATTAGCATTTTCAACCCTTAACTCTCTCCTTACCGATCCTTTTCAGTATTTTCCCAAAATGGCAGGCTTACCCAGCAGAAAAAAATGATTTTTTAAACTCAAACAAGCTCTCTACAAAACAACTGTATGTTCTTATTAATTAAACAAAGATCATTCTTTAAAGTTTGTGATGTACAAAGTTAATATTAATAAGAAAAATATATATGCTGTCGTAACAAATGTGACGATTTTGCTGCAGGTGGTAAGGAGAGGGCCAAATGGTGTGATTAGTTATCGATCAAACGTTTTAGAATTTGTGGGGGTCTTTTTTGTTTTGTTTGTTTTTGTTTTTATTTTCGTTTGTGATTCCTCATATATGTGAGAAATTGTTCAATCATTTGCAGTGTAGGAATTAATGGTATACGAAAGATTGTTGGATTTGTTCAAATTGTGAAACTTTACCTTTAGATTAAATGTTGCATGGTTGACAGAGTGCATATGACCGTAGAATGTCTGAGCACACAAACCCTGGGGAAAGAAAAAGAAGAAGAAAGAAAAAAAAAATTATACATTATATTATGGTAGCCATTGATTACATTTTCAAGGAAATCTAAAACAAATCAATTTTTAAAACTTCAATGAAACATATTTATATCGAAAGCGACGTTTTGATTTTTCCACTTTATCCGACATAATTTCTTTTAAAGAAAAAACTTGCAACAAAATGAAGAAAAAAATACTGTAGTTTTTCCCTCAATTTGTTCCTTTGTTGGCTAATCATTAAAAATAAAATCAAATTAACCACGATGATGAGATTGCATCACATCCTCTGTAGCCAATCTGTTAAGAAAAAAACAATTATGGTTATGCCTTTGTTTTAAGTAGTCCTTCAGAGCCACTATCACTAGGCCCATGTAGCTGGAGGTTTTTTCCCCCCCCCGTTTTCTATAGCGTGAATTGGAAATAGCAATTGCTTGTTACCCTTCAAATAGGACATTACGTCTATTGCAAAGTAATTTCCACCAGATCAAACAGACCCAGCTACCCATTCACTGCTGGGTGGACAGGGGGGTAAGAAAAAAGATTATTGACTTCATCTGGAATCGATCTCAGTCACTTTGCATGTGAAAGGGGTTCTCTATCAAGACCCCCCCCCCCTCCCCTATGTCTTGGTTACATCACCCGTATTATTCTTATCAAGCCAAGGTGGTGTGGTTAGTGAGAAAAATCAACATATTATAATAAAAAAGCTAAACTGAATACTTTAATCCTAAAGCGGTAAGACTAAATGTCTTTCAAACCATAATATTTAATCTTACATTATGTACACAGTGCCTACCATAAATACTACCGTTACTAATATTTGTGTTTGTTATTAGGTGAAGAAGATTTTAAGTCTAAAATGCTACTTGTTACATCATTTCTTCTGTTTCAAACCTGTTTTTTTTTTCTTCATTATTTCATAATCTTTTCCTTTACAGGTGTGATTATAATTGTAGACCTACCCAACAGTTCACCAAGAGAAGGGGTGAAGGCCATAAGGCTTGAATTTTATATAATAACCTGCACCGATTCAGAGTCACTGCTCTTTATGTGACAGTTATGTTATCAATAAGAGTAAAATGAATACTGTGAATATTTGATACGACTTAATCCACAACTTACAGTCCTGGCGTCCCATAATGAGATGGTCTTGTCAGCAGAGCTGGAGAGGAGTGTGTTGCTGAAGGGAAGGAACTCTATTGTGTTGACAGAATCGGCGTGTCCTCTCAATGTGTAGCGACAACGGAGGCTGGAGGACACATTGATAAAATTATCATATGAATAATCTATGTCGATGCAGTGATACGTTCATTATTGATATATTATGGAATAGAGAGAGAGATGAATAAATTTGCACATCAATGCTGGAGGAATTGACAATTTTATCATATGAATATTTTATGTCAATGTATTGATGAGTCCATTATTGATATATGGAATAGGGAGAGAGAGAGAGAATTTATTTTTATTCTTGTTTTGTCTCACATTGTTTTATACACACTTTTTCAGTTTTTTTTTCTATCTTCCACCAGACCTGCTCCCGAATTTGTCCTTTTCTATGATTTGAAAATTTATTCATCTCTCTTTATTCACATGTCAATAATGGACTCATAATACATGACATAAATATTCATATTATAAAATTGTCAATGTATTGATGAGTCCATTATGATATATGGAATAGGAGAGAGAGAGAGAGAGATGAATAAATTTGCACATCAATGCGGAGGACATTGACAATTTATCATATGAATATTTTATGTCAATGTATTGATGAGTCCATATTGACATGTGGAATAAGAGAGAGATGAATAAATTTCAAATCAAGAGAAAAGGGACAAATTCGGGAGCAGGCACAGGTGAAGGATAAAAAAAACCCTGAAAAAGTGTGTATGAAACAGTGTGAGATAAATCAAGAAAGAAAAATACAATTAAAAAAACAAAAAACATCACAAGAAAATTAGCCTTCCTCGACTGGGGATCAAACCTCAGACCTCCTGATTACACATCATTGTAGCATATTACAAATGTTTACACCATGATCGGAATGTTTCTTTTACCCTCTAAACAAGAAGCGTCTTGGGGACACATTTTCATTTCATACAGTTACAACTTTGTATCATACGTGCCTTTTGCAAATATCAAAGTGACAAATTAGGGCAACCATGGGCTGTGTAGATAAAGATCTGAACAATGTGTGTGAAACAGCGTGTCACTGTTTAAAAAATTAAATGTAAAAAAAGAGCTTTTATATAGCGCAATTACCACTAAACATGCTCAAAGTGCTTTACAAGGGGTCTTTGGCCAACAACAACACTTAACATTTAGGACGGGACATGATGCCTGTTAGGCGATATTACAATTTTTTGGGGACAGAAACAATGCTGTTAACGGCCAAATACTCATTTTACACCCGAGTACGGTGAGAGAATGTGAGGTAAAGAGCCTTTTCCAAGACTCACATGCGCCGAGCGAGGCTCAACCCTAGGACGTTCTGATCGAAAGCGTTTGTCATACCACTAGACCACATAGCCGCGCCTTGTAAACAGGCGTCTTGGGGACAAAATTTTCATTTCATTCAGTTACAACTTGCCTCATAGGTGCCTTTTGCAAATATCAAAGTGACAAATTAGGGGGAAAAGTGCTGGTGTAAGATAAAGATCTGAACAAGTGTGTATGAATCAGCGATCTTTATCCTCTTTTTGGTGTTCTAGCTTTGTTAGGAAACTTAGGTAAAGTAGTCATTCACATATGGGTGTAAATTACATATAACTATGGACATGCTGGACAAGCCAATGTTTCAGAGTTTTGCAATGAATTAAAGAATAAGGATGAAAAAAAGTGTATATGAAACCAGTGCCAAACAAAGCAAGAAAGAAACATACAAGAAAAAAAATCTATCTCCAAAAAAAATCAGTCTGACTCGACCTCCAGATTACCGGTCAGACGTGCCCAATGGTTAACAATCTTGCCCAAGGAAAATTTTTTTTTACTGAAGTGGACCACAGTGCAATGCCTTAACTCTCTCCTTACCAGCCATTTCCAGGATTTTCCCCAAAACTTCACACCCAACAAACACAAAAATAGATTTCTTATCACTCAAACACAATAGCAGTAAGTTCTTGCGATAAATAATTTCTTTAGCAAAACACGCTCTTCAACACACTGTTCATTTTCTTTAAATTTTTTGATGTACAAAAGAACTTTGAATAATAAAAATGTTGGTTGTATCATAACGAATGTGACGATTTTCCTTTGGCTGGTAAGGAGAGGGTTAAACACTCAGGACATTGCCCACTCTACAATAAAAAAAAAGGGGGGAAATAGAACAAGAGACAAATGATGACTTATCATCATTCAAGCAAGTTGATTTCCTATCGACGGTACGGTTCTGTATACCATCTGACAATTCATAATAGTAGTATTGTGCGGCTATGTGGTCTTGTGGTATGACACTCGCTTTCGGATCGAAAGGTCCTGGGTTCGAGCCTCACGTCAGCGCATAGTTGAGTCCTTGAAAAAGCCTCTTTACTCACATTCTCTCACCGTACTCGGTGTAAAATGAGTACCTGGCGTTAACAGCGTTGTCTTTGTCCGAAAAATTGTAATATCGCCTAACAGGGGCATGTCCTGTCCTACATGTTAAATGTTGCTGTTGACTAGGAACCCCTTGTAAAGGCTTTGAGCACATATTGTGGATATTGCGCTATATAAAGCTCAATTTTAGTAGAGACATTATTCTTACCTGTTGATGTCCCAGACTTTAGCTGTATTGTCCATGGAGCTTGAAGCAAGGAAGTCACCGCATGTGTGCCATGAACAACTCCATACTAGTGAGAAGAAAACAAAATTCATTTTTGCCACATGGTGTTCGAATTTTTAAAGCGCAACTGTGATTTAAAATAAATACTATCTTTTAAATATACACACACAAGTTCGGACTAAAGGCCAGAGGTATGGCCTATCTCAATTTATCAAATTAATATATAAAGTGTTGCTATTGGTTCTTGGTTGTATATTTTTACATTTTTGTGCATTTGCATATATATATATATAGATTGTCGCTATAGATTCTCAACTTTGTATTTATACATTTTTATACATGCCACGTCTGTAAACGAATTTCCAATTTTTGGATGAATAAAGTATATATTATTATTATCATTATTTTTATTATTATCACTATTATTATTATTATTATTATTATTATTATTATTATTATTATTATTATTATTATTATTATTATTATTATTATTATTATTATTATTATTATTATTATTATTATTATTATAACGAACTTGCTTAAAACAAATTGATATAAATAACATAGACAAATAACAAAACAAAAAAAAAAAAAACAATTAGCGCAGAGAAACCATGAAATATACCTTTGTGTACCCTGAGTTTTAAAAAATGCAAAAATAAAATCAACGGGCGTTTCGCTTCTTTTTAAAAATCATTTCAAAACAGAGTTGTGCCCACACAAAAAATGTTAAGACTAAAACAAAAAAAAATTACGAAAAAATAAAAAAAAATATTGAAGAATAAAAATAAGATTAAAAAAAAAAAAAGACAGTGAAGTATGTGTAATAAGTGAGAACTGACCTGCGGCAGTGTGGTCAGTGAATGTATGGACACAAGCAGCTTTGGAGAAATCCCATATTTTAACTGTGGAGTCACCACTAGTGGTTGCAAGACTGGACCCTCTGTGGAAGAAAATATATATGATATCGTTAGCGCTTATCGTATACATAGATGATCAGAGTAAAATTTAAAGGTTGCAGATTCAACCAAGATGCGAACAATAAATTATTTTTAAGCACAAAATCTTTTTCAGCAACAATATCAACAACAACATAACAACAAAAACAACAACAAAAATAATGACATTAGAGGAAGTTATGGCTGAGAGGTTAAAGCAACACAAATCCACCCTAGGGACACAGGTTTGAGCCATGCAGTTGGCATCTCGGTTTTGCCCTTGAACAAGACATTGTGCCCGTATTTCTCACTTTTTCAACGCTGCAATTAAAAAAATTCTTTATCTATTTCTACTCCCTTGAACAAGACACTGTGCCCTTATCTCTCACTTTTTCAGCGCGGATTTTTTTTCTTTGTTTTCTATTTCTAATTAAAAAGAAATATGTACAGTGAAATCTGCTTTAAAGATAAAACATTCTTATTTCAATTGTAAAAAAAATATTTTTTTAAATGACTTTTATTTTTGGAAAGCCATTCAGTAATGTGGTTTGAGCTATACTTCAGTACTCGCTGGAATCTATCATGCTCTCGATCTTGATCGGAAAGAAGCTCAAAAGCATGTTAGAATTTGAGCGTGCTGAAATATAATGCTCATAGGGAGGGGGTGGGTAACGACATACTATGTAGATAAAATTCAATCATCCAACTCCAGCGAGTACTATATTAATAGTAGTAGATCACCTTACTGCATTTGAATAGAAAAAACTCACGCTGGATGGAAATCACAGTCGGATACCCAATCTGTGTGACCTTCACCTGTCATGATGATGTCACCACTAGGCACTGCCCACATCTTCCATGTGTTGTCATCACTAGAGGTGGCCAGAATCTGTTTTCGTGGATGTAAGGCCACTCTGGACAAAAAAAAGAAAACAATGACAGGAAATATTATTTTACAATACATGCGTGAAATAAATAGAAATATGGTGCATTCTTATAGTTTGGTATTTATTAGTCTAGAGATCTTCAGATAAAGCTTCTGGACCTTAGAAATATGAGTGGATGTTGTAACAGTAATCTAAATATATATTAACCCTCTCCTTACGAACTATAGGAAAATCATCACATTCGTTACGATACAACCAACATTTTTCTTATTCAAATTTCTCTTGTACGTCATAACATTTAAAGAAAATGAACAGTGTGTTGTAAAGCATGATTTGCTAAAGAAATTATTTATCACAAGAACTCACTGCTATTGTGTTTGAGTGATAAAAATATATTTTTACGTTAGTTGGGTGTCAAAGTTTGGGGAAAATCCTGAAAATGGCTGGTAAGGAGAGGGTTAATGGAGCTAAGATCAAATAACTACAAAACCGAAACACGTTTAAAGCATATCTCACAGGACATGAAAAATTCAGATACTTAAAAAGTTGTCAGATTTTGAAATTGAATTTTAGACTTTATAATATTTTCATTGACAAATATTTCCATTAAAAAAACCTTAAAAAAAAAACAACAAAAAAGGTGTTTTCCTAATTCTGATGAAATCAAAACAAAAAGAGCATCTGGGACATAAACAAATCACGCTTTGAGTGGATTCTCAATAGTTTGCACTGAGTATGGAATGCAAGCAAAAAACTCTTGATTGAAATTCTAACTCAGGAAATTTCGGCTAGAATTATACACCCTTAACTCACTCAACCCTAACACCGACTATATCCGTAGTTTACACGAGTTACTTTTACCCCATGCCCATTTATTACATTTTTCTGAGACAAATTATAGGCGCAGTATCAAAGCTAATGTTTTTAGTTTTTGCATGCTAATGATAGTTGAATAAAACAATCTATGCACATGCTCATTTTTAATACATTTCTTCAATTTTGAAAAGTAGCAAGAATCTCTAGGACTGAATGAGTTAAGGGGATGATAAATCTAGTTGCTTCCACTGCAACACACTTAAAATTCTCATAATTTGAATGAAGTCAATTTCAGGCATCTTATTTAGGAGAACAACCGACAAATGTTTTTCAAATGAAATACATTTATAGTAACAAATTAGGGAGCAGGCACTTGTATAAGATAAAGATCTGAAAAAGCGATGTGTGATAAAGTGCCAGATAAAGCAAGAGAGGAAACTCTGCATGTCTCACAATGTATCATACACACTTTTTCATATCTTTATCAAAAAAACTCTGCATATCTGTTATTTGTCAAAAATATCAAACTAAGAAATTAGGGAGCAGACGCCGATGGAAGAAAAAGAACTGAAAAAAGTGTGTATGAAATATTAAATATTTTGTTATTAAGATTTTCAATCCAATTTCTTATTTCTTTGTTTAAATTGAAATGTGATAAAGACACGTACCCACTAATAGGATAGGAGTGGGCGTTGAACGTGTTGGACAAATGGAATCCCCCAGTCCTTGTCACATGACCAGGGGGTGCTTTCACCTGGTTCAGATATGGGTTGACTCCAGTGTCTACGGGGAACTCAGAATCCTGAACACGATATAAGGAGGCATTTATTTTTATTTTTTTTAAAAAGAAGTTCTGTTTTGATGTTGGATCTGGGTTGAACACACATTCACATAATATAATATGCAGGTCCAATAACCGAACAAAATTGAGGGCTTGATCTAACATTGTTGTAATGAACAACATTATGTGTTGGTTTGAGAGTATATATGTGACCCCTCACCTCAAAAAAGTATTATGTCAGGATGATTAAGATGCTGAAAATTGAATTTATAGCCAGAAATATCAGAGTTACGTTGAGTTTATATGCTTTATAGAGGAGAAGGAATATCATATTTTACTGTGCTAAATACCAAAGTTTCATATTTTTGACCAGTTAAACTATGATTTGACTTTTTAGCATCTGGTCCATCCCGACATAACACCGTTTTGAGATAAGGGGTCACATATCTCCATTACAATAATGACAAAATCTGGGTTATCAACAAATGAGTACACACAGAGTTGATCCCAAAAGAGTGCATTTTGTAATCAACAAGCATCCAATTTAATCTAAAGCAACTTATTTACTGTACACCACATAGTAAAGAAACCAGGATATATGTGACCTGGTGTCTCAAAACGGTATTATGTCCCAATATATTATCAAACCCTGAAGAGTGAGTTTAGAATTGAAATGGTTTGTTAGAGTTGTATAACATAATATTCTTTATCATGAAGAATAATAGAAATAAATCCAAGTTTCATATCCGTCACTAAAAACTTGATGAAATGATTTGTTAGAATTGTATAATATATTCTTTACCATGAAGAAGAATAGAAATAAACCCAAGTTTCATATCCGATCCGTCACTAAAAACTTGATGAAATGATTTGTTAGAATTGTATAATATATTCTTTACCATGAAGAAGAATAGAAATAAACCCTAGTTTCATATCCGATCTGTCACTAAAAACTTGATGAAATGGTTTGTTAAAATTGTATAACATATTCTTTATCATGAAGAAGAATAGAAATAAACCCAAGTTTCATATCCGTCACTAAAAATCTTAATTTCCAATTCCTAGGTCATCCATACATAATTTTAAAAAATAAAAAAATGAGCTTTTATATCGCACAATATCCACTAAACGTGTTCAAAGCGCTTTACCAGGAGTCCCTGACCAACAGCAACATGTAGCATGTAGAACGAGAAATGATGCCTTTTAGGCAATAGAACAATTCTTTTTTTGACAGAGACAATGTTGTTAACATGCAGGTACTCATTTTACACCAGAGTATGGCGAGAGAATGTGAGTAAAGAGCCTTTTCCAAGGACTAAACTATGTGCTGAGCGAGAATCGAACCCAGGACCTTCTGATCCGAAAGCGAGTGTCATACCATAAGACCATATAGCCGCACATAATACTGCTTTGAGATGGTGGGTCACGTATGTAATCAGATCACTGCATTCTCAGGAGAACACAATGATTCAGATCCATTTTAACATGCATTGTCATGCCATAATTGTTGATATTACTTTTGTTTTGAGTAGAACAGAGGTTTGAGCTTGGAAAACACAATGTTGTAACCAGCATGATTAGCCTTAGACACTATCAAAGTAGTCCTCCTTCAGAGTCTTTCAGCCATTTGGAGCTGGGTATTAACCCTGGTTTCTATGAGGTGAAAATGACAACAGCAATTGCTTGCTACCTTTTGGATTGGATGCTAATCTATTGCAAGTACTTCCCACCAGATAACACAGTTACACTGTTGGGTGGACAGTGGGGGTTGGAAAAAAATAAAGACTTCACCCGGCTAAGTCCCTTTGTGTGTGTCATTATCATAGTCATCATCATCTTCATCATCATCATCATCATCATCATCATCATCATCATCATCATCATCATCATCATCATCATCATCATCATCAACATCATCATTATCACATCATCATCCTCTTATCCACATCATCATATTATCTTCATTATGAGTAGCATTGATGGCCGATTGATTTACTCGGGTGAAGGTGAGAGTAGGGGCGGGTGGGGAGGGGAGGATAAATAGAGCCCTCAATGTGGACTGCCCTAAGCTTGGATAACCTATTTAATTATGTATATTTTATAAACACCACTACCACCAGCCTGACTGCCACCAAGACCACCACCGCCACTTACATTGGGATACCGCTTGAAGTCCTTTGACAGTTCCTTAACGTCTCCCCCGGCGACGTCCATCTCCCTCTTCTGTCGTTCCATCATCAAGGTCTTCTGGGTCTTGCCTTTATCTTGAGATGCTGAGTCGATTTTCCGGGACACTCCGCTACCTAGTAGAATTAAAATAAATCAGTTCTATTACTTTATACTACCACTACAACAACAACATCAACAAAACGATCTACTACTACTACTACTACTACTACTACTACTACTACTATACTACTACTACTACTACTATCTACTACTACTACTACTATACTACTACTACTACTACTCTACTACTACTACTACTACTACTGCTACTACTACTACTACTACTACTACTCCTACTACTACTACTACTCCTACTACTACTACTACTACTACTACTCCTACTACTACTACTACTCCTACTACTACTACTACTACTACTACTACTACTACTACTACTACTGCTACTACTACTACTACTACTACTACTACTACTACTACTACTACTACTACTACTACTACTACTACTACTACTACTACTACTACTACTCCTACTACTCATCTCAATGATATTGATCCTGTCTCTTTATTTTATCATGACCATTTTTTGTCTTCTTTCCATGCTTAGACCACCTTTTTTATTAAAAATTTTTTTCTTAGTTCAACGGCAAAACCTATCATTTACCCTGAAATCCTTCAATATTCTTCAGGGTGCTCTGCAAACCATTAACCTGCCCCACAGCTCTGTCTCTCTCCAAGTTTGCAAGCATCTTCTCCTTCATAGCTGCCTCATAGCGGGCTTTCAGTGCTTCCATGTTAGGTGCGAACTGAGAGTAATGACGCTTCAATCTGTATTGGATGAAAATAAAAATAGATAAATAAATGTTCCGTCTTAAATGTTAAATGTTTCTGTTGATCAGGGAGGGACCCATAGTAAAGCACTTTGAGCACATTTAGTGGATATTGCGCTATATAAAGCAAAGCTCATTAAAAAAAATAATAAATAGATGGATGAATAAAAATTATCAAATAATTGAATAAATAAATGAATAAATAAATATGTGACCTTTCGTCTCAAAATAGTATTAAGTCGGGATGACTAAGATGCTGAAAATTGAATTTGTAGCCAGAAATATCAGACTTAAGTTGAGTTTGCTTGCTTTATAGAGGAAAGGAATATCATATTTTACTGTGCTAAATACTAACGTTTCATATTTTTGACCAGTTTGACTATAATTTGACTTTTTAGCATCTGGTCCATCCGGACATAATACCATTTTGATACGA
>NC_088371.1:20731314-20848814 GCF_034508935.2 Berghia stephanieae
TTTAAGTTGCTGAATATCCCAGATTGAATATAAAGCAGTAGCCGACACCTAATCAGTCTTCATGAATGCTACTGGACAGAAATGAAAATAAAGTAAAAAATCTCAAAATAAATTTTCCTCTAATAATTTCAGAGCAAACTTCTGAATATTGGTATTACATGAATCAGCAAACAACTTATTTTCTTGATAAAGATTGAAAGGTGGATAAATTTTGAAACCAAGTATAATTTTCACCATAAATTTGATATCAGTCGACAACAAACACCAAGTATGTAATATTCAAGCACAACATCGCGTCTAAAGTATTAAAACACAGATCTATTTGTAAATTTCCTAAGGATCACTGCAAAGACAAACGATAAGGTAGTGAGAAAGAATCAATTCCATTTCAGCTATTTTATAAGTTATTTGACTCCAACTTAGTGCTTGAATGATCAAACAAACACACACACACAAAGAAAAATTAAAACTTAAATCAAAACCATTCCACAGAGGCCAAAGACATAATGAGATAAAGGGTAAGACTATTTGGGTGAGCGCATCATGAATTCCGCAGCAGAGAAGTAAAAATGAATGGGAAGAAAAGTGACCCACGGTATCAAAACGGTGCGATATGTTGGGATGCATCTCTTTGTCGGCGATACAAACACAACATTATCTTGAGCCTTTATTTGTTTATTTTTAACACAATCCATTTGTTCCAGTTTTCTTACATGTGTTATGGGAGGCCTTCCGAAAGCTCCTATATCCCCAGTATTCTTGTTATTTTATAATGTTCTAGTAGAGGGTTTGGGAGGGGGGTCTTTATAGGGAGTTTAATAGAAATTCTAAATGTACCTCACACACTTGAAACCAATGTCATATGAAAGAGCTGGCAACACAGATTACAAAACAGTTTGAATTTTGTTTCTATCTTGATTAGAAATGTAGTTACGGCAGTTCAAAGTCTGAAATTTCAGACCGATTTTATCCCCAAAATTACCATTGCAAAGTTGTGACCGAAAACGCGTGATGTTAATAAAAAATGATTAAAACAGTCAATATGGAACTCTTATCATATATTGTATACCAAAATGTTCGTCTTATCGAGGACAATGCATTTACATTAATAAAGAGGAAGATAAACATTTCAAATTAACACATTATTACATAATATGACGCAAATGTTACATAATCAAAAACTCGGCTGGACGTAAGAAAGAATTTGCTCTATCACTTTTGGATTTATCCCCAATATCTCACTGAAACAATTGCAAATAATTACCCTCTTTTAATTAATACATAGAGAATAAAAAAGGGTTTGAGAGTATATAAATGAAAAGATATAAACATGTTGTGTAATGACATAATGAGTTTATTTTTACCTATGGCAATTTAATTGCATATAAATAAAATGGTAGATTGAAGAAGTTCAAATAAATTGAAACAGATTCCCTATTATAATTAGAAGGAAAGTTCTGGCTTTTAATACTTTAAAAAATTCTGCTGAACCACTTTGGGTTTATTGCTATTACATCATTTGAACTGACAATTAATATAATTTTATCCCCCCCCCCCCTCCCCCGCCCTTCTCTCTCAATGTATGGGGGTGTCAAAACTAATAGAACTTCTTACCATAATAATTATTAAGGCTAAGGCCTTTAAAATATGGATACAAATGATAAACATATCTAAACATATGGGAAAGAAACTTGATGACTTGATGGCAAAGTAAAATAAAATTAAATTAAAGCAATTGGTATTTTTAAAATATCGATATTATTAATATCGGATTTCACAAAGAGAAGAAATATACGAACTTTTAAAACAAAAACTATAAAATGCCTATAAATAAAGTTGGAAAGTATGTATTCAAAATAAAAACATAGTAAATAATAGTACTGAAAATATTATGTACTAAATTTAACATAATACATAACTAAATTAAAAATATCGATATGAATATCGATATCGCCCGGCAGCCATGATGAGGAGATAATGTAAACAAGACATTTCGGCGCAGAGTTAAAAGGTGTCTGCGCATCGATATAGGGCCCTGAAATTTGGCATGAATAAAGTTTAGATGTTATTCTAAAAACAAGCGTTTAAATTTTAAAAACACACGCGGTAAATAAAAAAATAAATGCATTTGAAAATTGCCAAATTTTAACTTCATATAACTTCTGGAATTATTAATGGATTTTTCCTTAATTGGCACCATTTAAAAGGAAATTGAAAGACGAAAATAATGATACCAAAATATCTGCGATATTCCTCTTTATAACGAAGTTATGCATCTTTAATTGAAACCCCCAAAACGCGAACGGCAATTTCCAGTCACAAATTTCCTATGGGCGAGTTGGGTCAAAATTTGACTGCCACTGCTGCTGCTCACTAAACTGACTAGTCTTTAAAAAAAAAGTCTCCCCCCTCCCAAACCCCCTATTAGAACATTATAAAAAAAAGTCCCCCCCCCTCCCAAACTCCCTCCTAGAACAAGAATGCTGGGGATGTAGGAGCTCTCGGAAGGCCTCCCTGTGTTATGACTTATTGTTTTGATTAATGAATGGGAAACCCCAACATCTCTCACTCTTTTCTTCTGTAATTTTTGAAGTTTAAATTTCTTCAAGTTAATCTTTATTTGAATCAAAGCTTAAGGCAGCACATTTTGATTATTAACACGAGAAAGAAGTGGCTGTAAATAAATGTTATCACAACAAGTGGATAAAACTTAGCACGGCCCTACAACAACAATCTACAGTAGCCCCTCAGCCTCAACTCCAGCCCAGCCAGAGCAAATAAAATCAATTAAGTTACGGGGCGGTATGGAAATAAAAGACTAGGATACGTAATTACGTACGGCACAGTTATGAATTTTTTGCAATGATACATATGATGAACCTGAAATCATCACAGATACATACAAAAAGCTTTATATCTAGGGTTAAAAGGATACTTTCCACATAGTATTTATCAGTGTCCATGCTACCCGCCATCTTGTTGCTGCTCTAGTTGCTATAGACAACCACTGCCAACGTGTGTAAGTCTCTAGTCAAGAAGTCTACAATGAATCAAGAATTTCCCAACAGAAATTAAGTAAAAAATGTAGCAAAATTGAAACAATAATGAAATAAACTTCAAACCCGATTAAACTGTTTCAAATCAAATCACTACAATTTTTATTTTCGGAGTTATTTCTATTAATATGCGTCTTATTACTATTATTCAAATCTCTTTTGAACTTGTGATTGATATAGTATGTAGAATCTATCAAAGAGGCATCAAATATAATAAACCATCCTCTTGATGGAGTAGAAAGAATTCATGGAAAAGCAATAGAAAGGAAAGCATTCTCAATTACCAACAATAAAAAACATATTTTATACCATGAATTTAGTCTTTTACCATCTGGGAGAAGGTTTTGTCAGATAAATGTAGAACTAACAAGTATAAATCAACGTTCGTTCCATCAGCAATACAATTTTTGAATATTTCATATGGTACAGAAAAACCAAGGATTGATTCGTTGACTGATTAACTGATTACTTTATTTAATGTTAGATTAACTGACCAATTGATAATGATGATAATTTTTGGTGTCGAATTGCCACAATTGTAACAAATTGAAAACGAAATGAATATGTTTATGTTGTGTATATCGCACGTGTGAAAGAAAGAGAGGAAGAGAGAGAGAGAGAGAGAGAGAGAGAGAGAGAGAGAGAGAGAGAGAGAGAGAGAGGGAGATAGAATGAGAGAGAGAGAGATAGAATGAGAGAGAGAGAGAGAGAGAGAGAGAGAGAGAGAGAGAGAATAAGTTAGAGTGAAATATCTGTTCAATGTTACAGTTATCATTTAACGTTATAACAAGTGTAACTAAATGACAAATTGCCATATTTATGGACAATAATGATCTATTATTATTATTATTATTATTATTATTATTATTATTATTATTATTATTATTATTATTATTATTATTATTATTATTATTATTATTATTATTATTATTATTATTATTATTATTATTATTATAAGAATTGAAGAGATTCATTTTTATGAACTCGCGGTCAAAATCAAAAGCTACAAGTAAAGACGCTTTTTGGAAGAGGGGGTCTTAAATGGAATAGTATACATATATGCCAACAATAGAAATATATAATTGGCATGAGTCGCACGAGTTTACACCATTAACACTATCAAACGTGTCAGTAAAAACGAAAAATTTCTGAAACACATGTGTAAAATGTTTCGATTATCATTGATCTGTTATCCTCAATGAAATAAGCCTGTGGTAAAAATGCAATTGCTATTGCACGAAAGGAAATTTAAATTCGGTTACACATTGGGGGCGGGCACATATTATTTGCCAAAAATACGGAGGGTAGGACGTCTGTCTATTCCACATAATTTGGATGAGAAATAAATAAAGTAATCTGGTGCCCCTTGATCATGATAAACGCGTTGAAATAACCTATTTATTTATCTATTTATTACTTAATTAATTAATTTATAATTCGTTTAGTTAAATTTTTAACTTAAAAAAGCAAAGGCAAACGGTCTGATGTCTTTGTATGATGGTCTTTATCAATTTTACGATCTGAAACATTTTATGAACTCTGACCTTTATAAAAGGTCAGGGTTTTCCTTTTATTTATTATTTGACGGATTAAAAACAAGTTCCACAAGTACACTGTCACTGACGTGGTAAACAGTATTGAAGATTTAAAAAAAGTTAGATTATACCTCAGAATAATCAAGATTCCTATAATAGATACAAATTTGTATTGATATTTTTTTTATAGCCCTAGGGATGCTACAGTATTCGTGAGAATGTAAACTTGCATTTAATTACAATTACACTTTCGTTCTGTGTGCTGTCTTATTCTGATGGCGGTGATGCAATATACTGACTGCAAGTCTTAACAGTAAATAGGTTGTTGCATGAACATTTGAGATTGGTGCAATTGTTTTTAAAATAGCATGGCTATTCTGCAAGAAAAACACTTTTCAACGGAACCGTTTTTTTTTTTTTGCAAAATATATTTCAAAATTTAGCAAAGAAAATGATGAATTTTGCAGAAGAAAATAAGTAAATTTTGCAAAATATTTGCGGATTTCTAAATGGCTGCCTCTATTCTCACCCCCCCCCCCCCCCCCCCCCCCCCCCCCCCCCCGGCCGATTGGATTACCGAAAAAAACGTCGCCGGCTTTTTGCGATTTGGATTTGATTGATTTTTTTTTTCTTTTAATTGTGCAACTTGTGACAAGAAACTTAACAAATTACTGCATTACAACAATAGTCACTTCGTTTCTAAATATGGTGTATCACACCTAACAACTACATGCAACCCATGTAATAAGATATCCCCGCGGAATTACGCAATTTCAAACTCAAAATTATGGGACAAAAAATGGCAAATTTTGCCAGAAATTATGCTGATTTAGAAATAGGCACAAATAAAATTCTTCATCACCGCTGGGAGCACAAATTTCGCAAAAAAAAACGTGCAGATTTTGTGGTTGTAATAATAATTAGAAAATTTTCCCCAATTTTGCGATCGCATTGTGGCCACAAGCTGTGCAAAAATAAACAAAAAAACTCGGGGCCAGATTAAGTGACAATTAGAACCAAAGTTATGGCATGGGATTCATCATCCATCATGGCTTGTGCTCTTGAGTCAGCTGTCTCCCAAAACGCTGTGATTATCCCCAGACACCTGTCTGGGGATAATGAAAATTCGTTATCCCCAGACACCTGTCTGGGGATAACCAAAATTCGTTATCCCCAGACATATATTTGAAACTCCGCTCCTTTAAACAATCATCCACATTCCATAATATGGAATATTTCCAAAATGCACATAGAAATAAGGAAAGTTAATAAAATATCTATAAAAACATAAAATTAACCAACATTAAATCAGTTGTTACTACATATACACAATATGGGTCGACCTCGAAGTGGGTGTCATGGCCGAATGGTTTAGTCGTCTGCCCTGGAAGTTTTACCAGAATCGACGTTGTGGATTCGAATCCTGGTTCCGCCACTTTATTTCTTTTTTATTTTTTATTTTTTAAAATTCCGTCTTCTTTTTTTCTTTTTTCTTTTTGGTTAAATTCCGTCTTCTTTTCTTTTCTTTTTTTTTTGTGCGAGTCTATTCTTTTCTCCTTTTTGTTTGACCTTTTGTTCCATTTCTGAGCATGCATTTTTTAAAATTGTTTTTATTTTTTTTTAAATTATTGTTTGCTTTTTACTCCTCTATCTGACCATTTGGTCGCTCTCTGAATATTTCTGTTTGTTTGCTTTTTAATTATTTATTCTTTTTTGACACTTTTTGAGGTCGGAGTGGGAACGAATAATATGACAATTTTTTAGAAACTAGAAAGGAACTAAGAGAGAGAGAGAGAGAGAGAGAGAGAGAGAGAGAGAGAGAGAGAGAGAGAGAGAGAGAGAGTTTTTAAAAAAAACAGGTGTCTGGGGATAACGAATTTTCATTATCCCCAGACAGGTGTCTGGGGATAATGACAGCCCTCCAAAAATCACAATCCTCTGCTGTGCGCATGAAATCTGTATTGCTTTTTAAATCATATTTGGCCATTGCTAGGTTATTTAGATATTAAGATTATGTCATTCTTTGTCTTCCTCTAGCTCTCTTTAATTCGATCATCCCATATGTTACCAACTTTTCTATTCGGTCTCTTCTCCACACATGTCCCAGAAACAGTAACTCCTTTTTCTGATTGTATCAATCAACATTCTTCCCTTTCTCACCAACACTTCCTCGTTCGTATACCTGTCTGTCCATGAGAGCCTCAATATTCTTCTATACATCCACATCTCAGATGCCTCTAACCTCCTCATACATTCTTTGTCAAGCATCCATATTTCACAACCATATAAAAGGGTACTTATAACATATGATTCTACTACTTTCATTCTGGTCTTCAACTTTAGGTTGTTGTTTGACACAACTGGTCGCATTTTATGGAACATGTTTTTTGCTATTGTTATTCTTTGTTTTATATCCTCTATGTCACATGCGTTATGGGTAATGATAGTGCCTAAATATTTAAATTTCTTTACTTGTTTGATGGTCTCTCCTGTGACTGTGATTGACAAGTAGAAGGTCGTGTTGTTGTCATTCTTTGAGACCACCATGCTTTCGATTTTCTTAACATTTAGTTTCAGGCCCATCTCTTCACTTTTGCACACCAGTATAACTAAAAATTTTCTGTACGTTTTCTGGAGAGTATGCCTTCAGAGTACCATCGTCTGTGTATCTTTTGCTATTCATATTCTGCCCTCCAACGACGACGCCTTTCATATCTTCAATTTCTTTGAATATTATTTCACTTTATATGTTAAAAAGGTCTGGTGATAAGACGCAACCTTGTCTTACTCCCTTCTCGATGTTAAAGAAGTCTGATGTTTCATTATCAAGTTTGACTCATGCTGTTTGATTCCAGTATAAATCCTTCACAAGTCAAAGGTCTTTACTGTCTACACCAATATTTTCTAAGATTTTGAAGAATTTTCGTGTTGTACTGAATCAAAAGCTTTGGAATGATCAATGAATCATAGATAAATTGATTTTTGTTTTTCGATTGACCGTTGCATTATTGTTTCCATTCAAGATAAAGATTGCATTTACCGTAACCTTTTCTTTAGCAAAACCAAACTGCTCGACACTTATCTCTGGAGAGATCTTGCTCCTCATTCTTTTCATAAGTAATCTTAATATAATTTATGTGGCCTGGGTCATTATGCTGATTGTTCTGTGTTGGTCACAGACAATAGTTCCTTGTTTGTTTGCATATGGGAATGAATACCGATTGTCTTAAAACACTAGACAGTTCACCCTTTTCGTATATGAAATTAAAGGCTTTTGTCAGAATGTCTATTCCCAGATCGTCGAGGGCATCAATCAATTCTATTGAGAAACTATCTTGACCTACCGCTTTCCCTTTTTTCATATCTTTGCAAGCAGCATCGACTTTTTCTCGCATAATCTGGGGACCCGTGTTCACAGTAGAGATTTCTTTATCCAAACACGTCCCTCTTTTGTCATCCGCGTAAAGATTTTTTATGTATACTGCCCAACGTTAAAAAATTTTGTTGTTGTCGATAAGTATATTACCGTTTGCATCTTTAACACATCTTCTTGCCATGACTGGTCGTTTTCCACTTAGATCTTGTATTGACTGGTAGAATTGTTTGGTGTTAGATTGTTTTAGTCTTTCAATTCTGTGACATTCTCATTCATGTTCAATATAATCTTCCTTTGCTCTCTTACACTCATGTTTTATAATCTTATTAGCTTCTTTATATTCATTGCTGTTGCATTCTAGTTTTCGTCTTTCATTCATCAGTTTCAAGATCTTGTCATCCATCCATTTTTGTTTTGGTTCGTGTTTTTTCACAGGTGAAATAGTTTCTCTTGCAGATTCTGTGATGCAGTTCGATACTTGATTCCAGTACTCATCTATATGTTTATATCGGTCAAGTTTTCATTTTTTTTCTTTCATTCATTCTTTGTAATCATTTTTTATTTGATTGTTAATTCTCAATAGATCTAATTGCAGTTTTGGTTCCACTTTCTTTTTCTTTATTTGTTTAAGTTTTATTTTGAGCGTGGTCTTGACAGGTCGGTGGTCACTATTATAATTTGCGCTTGGAATAGTTGTTATGGGATTATTAGTCTACAAATGTGGACTAAAATACTTAAACTTAAAATATAATTTAAGAGGAAAAAAGAAGTGAAAAATGTGACCATAGAGCAACTGAAAACGGGTTTTCTTTAAGAGCATGCTTACAATGATTAATTTTGAACACAAAACTTGATACAACAAGTGGAAAGCACGTTATTATCGTTATGTATGGGCCATAGATAATGATAAACATTCAAAATTTAAACACTACATTTTTTTCCCTCTGCAAATTCCTTAGCTTAGCAAAATATGGTGATATATTTGTTGTTTTTTTTTTCTTTGCCTTTTGCAGATTCTAATACAAGCAAGTAGTTATGGAAGCACGAAAGAACAACACTGGCAGGCTGTAAGAACTCATATTAAGTAAAAATTTAAACCTGAGACTGATTTTTTTCCCATATCTAAAACACTTTCTTTTCTTCTTACCTATGACTTGTAAACTAGGCAGTTTTCTTTTAAAAGAATATTAGTAACAGCTTTGCAACTGGGGTTTCCTTTATGAACAATATTGCTGTTACTGTTCTTTTACTTTTTGTGAACACAGAGAGTTAAAAGTAATATTGAAAATCGCCTCGGTAGGTGTGTCCATGAAATTTTCACCTCAATGGCAAAAAGTGGAATTGCAATTACAGTTGTTCCATTCATTTAATCACTTAAGCTTGGAAATATAATGATTCTTCGATCTACTCTCAATAAGAATTAGAATCCGCCAGGAGGAAATGGTTCATTGGCAAACAGGAGGACTGAGATATGAACATCAATAAGAAAAAAAAGGAAAATGCAAAGAAATATTTAATTGTTTTTTCTTCATCATGGGGTCCCAATAGCTCAGATGGTAGTGTACTCATTTCATACACAAAGGGGCCAAGATCAATCTCTTGTGAAATCAAGATTTTTTTTGGATTCATCCTGTCCACCCAGCAGTGATTGGGTAGCTGGGTCTGTTGGATCTGGTGGAAGGTACTTTGCAATGACTAGCTTTCTTTCTAAAAGGTAGAAAGCAATTACCATTGTCCATTTCATGCTATAGAAACTGGAAGAACTCTGTCTCTTAAAGACTATTTTTTTTCTTCACCTTGCATAGATATAATCTGCCATTGTCAAAAATATTAATATAATTCGTCCTCCTTATTCTGTGAGGAGTAAATACTAAACATTCATATATGTAGCTCTTTACTTTTGTAGTACTAAGCTGCTAGAAGCTGTGGGCTGCAAAAAGTAATAAACAAAAATTAATATAACAGCTGGAAAAAAAGAACAAAATACGGAATGTTTCAGGCTCAAAACCCTTCTTCAACCAACAACAAAAAAACCCAATAAAAACATAAAGATACAATACAAAAAATACCAGATTGATGACAGACGGCTGTCGTCGATCTGGTTTTTAAGTAATGTATTTACGGAAATGTTCAGTGTTTCGTATTTTGTTCTTTTTGAAGCTGTTATATTCAGTTTTGTCTATTATTTATTTTTGTATTATGGCATTTCTTTTTTGTGACGAGTAGAGTCCCAATATATCATTTGAATCTTATTAATTTTACTTTTTTGCATAACACACTTGAATCCACAGCCACCAAGCGCCCAACATTCACCTGACCAAGTTGAATAAGGATGTACTATACCATATTGCCATGGATACAGAGACTCACAACTTCAAGGAAATGTTTTCCGATATCAAAGTAAATATATGACTTACTTTGCCTTAAGCCCTTAACTCCAGTCCAGAGTATAGGCCATCAATGATGCTTCACCATTTGACTCTTCCTTGGGCTGTCTTCTCCACCTGCTTCCATGAGTATCCTTACTTACTTACTTACTTACTTATCCAAACCATCGACCATCTGAGCTCTAACCCTTTGGTCTTGTGCCATGACGTAGAAGTTAGACGTCTTTTATTGTAGTTGTTCCAGGTGACTATACAATGTGTTACTGATGCTTGGATTTGGTGGGAGGAGTGTGCATCTCAGGTCTTCAAGAGGTTGACATTCAAGCAAGTGGTGTGTTACTGTTTCATTGGGGTGTTGACATAAGGGGCAGGAAGAGGATGTGTCTTTTGTAATTTTGCTTAAATGGCTGTTGAGCGTTATGTGTTGTGTTCTTAGTTGAAAGATGATGCTTTGCTGGTGTCTCCAAGCTTATTTAGGCTATCAGTCTTTACAGGAGTGGTCATATGGGTAAACATACATCTACCCATGGTGTCCATGAGTAGCCATATCTTCCATCTCTCCTTACTTCCTCCCTTCCACTGTGTTTCTTATCCAACTATATCTCAGGCTCCCTGCTCTTCTTCCTCCTTGGGGATTCCATGTCAGAGCCTGTCTTGTGATGTTGCAGGCAGGTTTTCTAAGTGAATGTCCTATCCATTCCCAGTAAATATATGTACTAATTATTTACTTTTTTAGTTCCAATAATCAGGAAATATGTCAGGGTATAAACAGAAATTAAGAAATTTGAGTTCCTCAAAATTTAAGAAAAGGAAATGATGTAAATATTTTTCACAAGAAAAACATATCTGAAATTTCTTGATGCATACTTATATGTGACCCATCATCTCAAAACGGTATTATGTCGGGATGAACAAGATACTGAAAGGTCAATTTTAAGCGTAACTGGTCAAGAAAACGAAATTTCGGTTTTCAGCACTTTAAAATTCTTTATTTCTTCTTCAATGATACATATATGGACTCAACCCAAATCTGATGTTTTTTGTCATAGATTCTATTCGCAGCAATTTGATCATCCTGACCTAAAACCGTTTTGGGGTGATGGGTCACATATAAGAAAATGATCAGTTTTATGTCCACCCAGATATCTTAACAAAGTGATGTGGTAAGTCATACTTGAGCTTGTTGAGAGGTGCTAAGTGGCTCCGTTGGTTTGAAAATAACACAATGCAACTGGTTTTCCAGTCCATGAAATGACAGATTTCTAGGTGGGATCTTTTGTCCTTCCATATTGTCTGTGTCTTCCATCCCCCTATATATGTTTTCCAACTTGCTCTCTGTCTGTGTCTTGGAATGTTCTGGCCTTGGCTGGGAGGGAAAATGTCAATTCTTTTATGTACTGTTATAATTTTTTTTGTTTTGAATATTGAATGTAAGAATTTTGAGTGTATTCATCTTACTGATATCGTTTACCTATGTCTGGATGAGACTTTTATATGATCTGAAACTAAGAATATTGGTGTACTCTTGGAATCCACACCTCTTCCCCTAATGAACCTTTCCCCTTTTTCATACTTTTTCTCGTGTTCTTTTAATTGTAAATATATAATTTTTTGACCGAACTGTTATTGCAAGCGCTGTAAAACCCTTTAAAACAAAAACATTTAAAAAACAAATGACAAAATTTATTCCAAGCTCTTTTGACCACTCTATAAAAAAAAACCCAAAAAACTATGACAAATCATATTTTGTGATTAAATCACACATCATATCTGAAATATCGCAAGCAATCAGTGCTGTCCTTTTCATGCCACAGTAACCTAAATAGGTCCTGACTTCCTGAGCCTTGAGTCTCTAAATGAAAACCTGTTTTTGCAACTTTTTGTCAAGACATTCATGCAGGTGACTAAATCTTATAAGTAATTATTACAGATCAGTTTGATTCAAAATTATTCATTTATTTTTTTACTCATTGGTTCTTTTTTTTTTTTAATGCACTTTTCAATGGCAAAAAAGTTCTTATGAAATTTATATTTGTTTTAATATTGATTTTAAAGATTTTATATTTTCAGTTATTCATTGTAGTGGAATATTATGGTGATTAAGGATCTTGAATACAGATATTTCATTTTTATATAACATATATAATATGTCTATATTTTGAATTTCCAAACAACAGTAATTAACGTATTTGGTTCAATTTTTTAAAAACAAAAATTATATTGCAGTATGTTTGCTTTGGAGGATCTCGCACACGCATGGAAAAGTTTGCCCATTACATTGCCAAGGAGTTGAAGGTCACGATCCCAGCTGGTCTTACGTTTGAGAACATTGCCAAAGGAACAGACAGATATGTAATGTACAAAGTCGGCCCTGTTATCTCTGTCAGTGTGAGTAATTTATGTCGCAGTTATGCTTTATGAGTGAACATTGTTAAGATCATCTGGTGTTGTTATATTATTATTATTATTGTTATTATTATTATTATTATTATTATTATTATTATTATTATTATTATTATTATTATTATTATTATTATTATTATTATTATTTTATTATTATTATTATTATTATTATTATTATTATTATTATTATTATTATTATTATTATTATTATTATTATTATTCATTTTGGTAACAGAAATCAATAAAAATTATGATAATGGTGATGATGAAAATAATTTCAACTACCTACTTGAAATACAAAACAGTCATCTCTGCCTTTGAAATATACCATCATTAGCAATTTCGGAGGACGAGTGACAGAGAGAGAGACTCCATCAAAAGCAGTTTAGCACAGGTCTATGGTCTTCACTTTGTACTCTAAGGGTTACCAAACTTGACACACAACTGCTACCCTACATAGTCTTGAGCAAGTTTTCACACAGCTTGGATGGTCTCATTTAGAAAACAGATGAAAAGAACGATGATTAACCCTTGTGTTCAAAATGACGGCCATCTCACGAGGACAACTAGACATACAACGAAATTCGTGTGTTCACAGAAAACCCACTCAAAAACACTAAAGCACCAATTTTCAAATTCAAACATTTTCAAGTATTCATTTGCACCCTATACCATCAAAGACTGGCACGCTCTTCTCGAATTATGTGTAAACACCACAGATTTAGTTAGACACCTTCAAGCAAGGGTCATCAAACTGTTTCAGCTTAAACACCAACAATGGCTGTCACCTTCAACAAATCTCTCCGCCCTCAAATACAAATACTCAGAATTGTCGAATTCGGGTAACATTCAGATTCAGAATCACATTAGGTCTGTTGCTGCTGTTCTTATGGCAACTCAGAGCGACTTTCATCACTTAAAGAAATCGAGTCTCCTCATTATAAAAAGAAAAAAGACATATTGCCACAATATTTTTCATGATGCTTAACTGTTTGAAATTTCAACTACCTATAAAAAATTTTTTATTATAATAATAAAAATTAAATTTCAAGTAAAAGATAAGGACTTTAAAATGGATTGTTATCTCAAAACATTTTTTTTGTTAGAATAAAGCACTACTGATGGTTTTTAAAGTTTTTATTTTATTTCTTTATTTTTTTATAATGTTGTCTGAAAAACTGCATTCATTCTCCTAATTAAAAGAATCGTCTATATTCTCTGTATCTAAGACTATGAATCACACATATCACTCTCAAAATCTAGATTGTGAAGTGTCATGAAAATAGTTTAAAAGAAGGGTGACAAAAGTGTCAAAACAAATTTTTTTTCAGCATGGTATGGGAATTCCATCACTTTCCATCATCTTCCACGAGATAGTCAAATTGCTGCACTACGCTGAATGCTCCGATGTCATCTTCATACGACTTGGCACTTGTGGTGGATTAGGTACTTTTGTCAGACAAGTTTTTTGTTTTTAATGTTTGATTATGATCAAGAGTAGGTTTGGTTTCATAATTTAGCACCATGAAATAAAAAGGAAAAAAAATTAAAGATCTGCATTGTTTAAGTTTTGTATTGGTCTAGTGTCCTGTCTTATAAATAGATTGGATGTTATTGAGTATAGATAGTATGCACTTGGCTTAGAAGCTCACAACATTGCCATCCGCAAGTATAACGGACCAACACACAAAACTGTGTGTAACCTTAACGTTTATAGTCCGGTTAATACAGTTTAGTGAGAATTACTCATATACCTGGATGGCAAAAAACAATATAACAGAAACCAGAGTGATGTCAACTTCATTCTATTTATAGTTAGTTGGCAACTAGATTGGTGTTATTGATACAAAACTTTCCATTTTCCTTTTCATACATGCTATAATGAATTAAAAGGGTTTCAAATGTAATTAGATTTCTTGGGGTTTGAGGGAGTTTCATTATGTGCTTAACTATAATGTTGTTTGTACGACTATTAATGTGAAGAGATAAAGTACTTTTAAATTCAAAACCTTAAATTCAAAATGGTTTCAATTCCTGAATGAATCCTTGCGTTGAATAACTATGATTTTTATGTCACTTATTCTTTACCTATCAGGTTTGGCTCCAGGCAGTGTTGTCATCAGTGAATGTGCTGTAGATGGCGCACTCAACCCTTACATGGAACTGGTGTCCCTGGGCAAAGTACAACAATTACCCAGCACAACTGATGCAGATCTTGCTCAGCAGCTGTTATCACTAACTAACTCCAAAGAAGATGGCTTTGAAACTCTGATTGGCAAGACTATGTGTACTCTAGACTTTTACGAGGGTAAGGATGGAAGTGACTTTTTTCTATTAACTCATTACTGCTAGCTAAGGGCAGATATGGTTAAGTCAAATTTCTCTGAAACTTTATGGGAGTTTTTATTGTAAATACTTTAAGCCACCTTTATAATGCTAGTTGTGCTAACAGTGGTTTTCTTTCATGACAAGATTTTAATAACTTTTTGGTAATTTCAGTGGCTTACTAGTCATGAAGGCTCTGACCCATACATTCCACTTGTCCTTTAAAATAGAGAAGCTGAATTTTTAGATAATCTAATTTATGCTCATAGTGTGTAAAGTAATCTTTAGAGTCATAAGGCTCATGGAGCCAGAGCTTATTCTGACTACTTGGAAAAATACTATCGACAAGATCCAACAGATCGAAACACAAAAGGTCTGTGGACAGTGAGTTCAGAAAAAATTATTGACTTGCATCAGTGATTGATATCAAAATTGGTCCATTTGCTTGTTATTATTATTATTGTTTTTATTATTATTATTATTATTATTATTATTATTATTATTATTATTGTTGTTGTTGTTGTTGTTGTTGTTGTTGTTGTTGTTGTTGTTGTTGTTGTTGTTGTTGTTGTTGTTGTTGTTGTTATTATTATTATTATAATTATTATTATTATATATAGCGCCAGTATCCACAAATAGTGCTCAGAGGTGCTCTACAATAGTTTTTATGGTATCACACAAGTTCATTCATTCGACTACAAAATCACACAACAGTCACACGCATATATCTTGCTCGAAGTTCACATAGAATCACGAAAAGCAGAATGAAAAAGATTTATTTTTAAGTGCCGTTTGAAGACTGGTAGATTTTCACATTGTCGGGTTTTAGGTGGTAAAGAATTCCATATGATTGGAGCCGAAAATGCAAAACCATGCTCAGCAAACTTTGTTCTTGGGATGTTTTTTTCCTAATAGCAAAGAAGTGGCGGATGGTGTTATCTACCAAAGAGCTATCAGGGACGCCTATAAAGGCACTTAACTTAAATGATTAACTTTTGATCATTTGCAGGGCAAGCACGTCTGGATGGTGCATTCTGTGATTACACAGAGGAGGATAAGATGGCCTTTCTAAACCGAATTTACAAAGAAGGTGTCAGGAACATAGAAATGGAATCTTTGTGCTTTGCTGCCTACTGTAACAGAGCCAACATTAAAGGTAGTGTCTCCAGAATATCAAAAGTAGAAAGCGTTTGGGGCTGCCTGAAGCCGGTGATGATGAAAATACTAATGAAAGAGTGAAGATGGATAGAGAAAAAAAATAAATAAAAGGCTATGTGATCTAGTGGCATGACACTCGCTTTCGGATCAGAAGGTCCTGGGTTCGAGCCTCGCTCGGCACATAGTTGAGTCCTTGGAGAAGTCTCTTTACTCACATTCTCTCACTGTACTCAGGTGAAAATGAGTACCTGGCCGTTAACAGCATTGTCTCTGTCCGGAAAAAAATGTAATACCGCCTAACAGGCGTCTTGTCCCGTCCTGCATGTTAAATGTTGGTGTTGGCCAGGGACCCTTGTAAAGCGCTTTGAGCACATTTAGTGGATATTGCGCTATATAAAAGCTCAATTTTAGAAAATGGATAGGCTTCGTTCCCATACAAAGCCTATCCATTTTCACTCTTTCTTTAGTATTTTCAGAATATCAATATGACAAATCAGGAAGCAGGCACTGCTATAAGATAAAAATCTGAAAAAGTGTGTTTGAATCAGTGCCAAACAAAGATTGAAAGTTAAAATATCGGAAAAAAATCAATTATCCCCCAAAAAAAGTCAGCCTGCCTCGACTGCAGAAACATCATACACACTTTTTCAGATCTTTTTTTTTAATGTCTCAAGAGCTGCCAACTGTATGCCAAAAAAAAGTATATTTGTATGGTTTTTTTAAACTATTTCTGTACAATTTCATGCTTTTGCTTCCATTTTGTATGCTATAGCATCAGAATCCATGACTTATTGCTGTAAAAAGCCATTTTTATTTCCCTCCTCTAAAAACAGTGTTGTAGTTTGTACATTGATTCTTATTATCAATTGATGCTCTTTAGCAATAGGCGTTTGTTTATTATGTTTTCCTCATGATTTTAAAAAGAAATTCCCAGTTAGTCATGATAAAAGCCAAGTTTCTGAGGTGAGTCTCCCACACAAATAGTGAAATAAATTTGGTAATTTCTAAAAATAAACGAATACCAAAGATGGTCGAATTGGGTGGGGGTTTTTACTTCTCACTATATCTGAGTTTGCTTTCTGTCTTTGCATTGGAATGGGAAATGGGATTACTTTGCTTTGTCTTGGCCCTGGCCGGAGTCCTTGACTGGGAGGGAAACAGTCAAATGTATAGTTATAGTTTTGGGAAATGTTTTTGTTTTTTCCTTGTAAATCATCTGTCTGTTATGGACTGTTACATTTTTTGGGAACATATAATGGTTTGTAAACATTTGATTGTCTTATAGGCAATCTCAAACTAAGTACATTATAATGTACTCTTGGACTCCATTCCCTATTAAAACCATTCCCTTTTGTCTTCCTTTTTCTCATGTGCTTTCAGTTCCTTTTTACTGGCACTGAATCATGAAATGACCTAAATATGTTGCAAGTGCTGTAAAACCCCTCCCTTTAAAAAAAAACAAAAACAACAACAACAACAAAAAGATGGTTGAAGTGACAAGCTGTACATTTTTTCTTCAAATCTTTCCTTTTATTGTCAATAAATTTTACACTTTTTTAGCATTGAGGTTGACAGTCCTGTTTCTCTGGCTTGACTCAAGAGCCTGTGCCAAAATCAATTGTTATCATTATAGTTATCTTGTTGTTTGTCTTAAATTGATTCATTTCTAAACCCAAGCGAGGTGAAGGGGTCTTCTTATCTCCCCTGTTGGGCAGAGAGGTTACTTTTTAAAAAATCTCTTATCTCTTTATATCTGTTCTTCCTTTCCATGTTGCTTTCTGTCTTTGCTCTGGAATGCGATTGATACAGTTTTTTCTCATAGTACTGGTAGTCAAATGTATAGTTCCTTTTTTTGAGAGATTGCAGTTTTTCCTTGTATATTATCTCTCTGTTGTGTACTTTTATGATTTTAATTTTGAATAAATTGTATGTAAAAATATTTTTTTTAAAAATTGAGCTTTATATAGCGCAATATACACTGAATATGCTAAAAGCACTTTACAAGAGGTCCCTGGTCAACAGCAACATTTAACATGTAGGACGGGACATGACGCCTATTAGGCGATATTACAATTTTTCGGACAAAGACAATGCTGTTAACGGCCAGGTACTCATTTTACACCTGAGTACGGTGAGAGAATGTGAGTAAAGCGCCTTTTCCAAGGACTCAACTATGCGCCGAGCGTGAGGCTCGAACCCAAGACCTTCCGATCTGAAAGCGAGTGTCATACCATTAGACCACATAGCTGCACAATAGCTGTACTTTTGAACATGTGAGGGGTATTCTTTATAGTGTGATCCTTTGCTTGTGCCTGGATAGGACCTTTAGGTAATGTCAAAATAGGCTTATTGATGGATTGCTTGTGGAACCATTTTCCTTTGTTTTCCTTTTTCTCGTTTGCTTTAAATTATAAATCAACATTTTTTGACTATCCCATTTTCTTCCTTTTTATTGGTACTGAAATGGCCTAAATGTTTCGTAAGCACTGTAATTTCTTGAAAACTAAAAAAGTCCCAGTTCTTTGTTGTTAATTTTGTGACTTACCACTTCAATAGATAGAATGGAGTTGACGTCACTCGGGTCTTTGTTATTGTTTTTTGCCATCCGTGTTTATGAGTAATTCTCTTTCATGTATGTTGTCATCAAATTTTGTGATTTATTGGCGAAAGCCTAAGATTGAATAAGCTTTGAAACTAAACTGTATTAACCAGACTATAAACGTTTAAGGTTACACATGGATTTGTATGTTGGTCCGTTATACGTCCGGATGGCAATATTGTGAGCGTCTTAGCCAAGCGCATACTATCTATATGGTGTAATGTCTCAGACTTCAAAAACTCAGAGGTATTTGTTTCGTGTTTGACCAGGTGCCGTGGTGTGTGTGACATTGCTGGACAGATTGGAGGGAGACCAGATCGACACACCTCATGACGTCATGGAGGAGTGGCAGACGCGACCCAAGAAATTGGTGGCCAAACTCATGAAGTCTGAACTTGGCATTGAATAGGGGTCAAGGTGTGGACTAATGCTATAAAATGAGAGAAATACATTGATATAGGACTTTACTAAGCTCAGATCGGTTGAGACATTCTGTTCAACAAATAAGGTTAAAGTGCTCTTAGTAGGTGTCGTGTTTTATGAATTTGAAAAAATAATTTTTTCACTTTTTTTTTCATTTTAAAAACCATATTTTTTTTATTGAACAGGGTTAATCACTCAACTACCTGGTCGTATATATATATATATATATATATATATATATATATATATATATATATATATATATATATATATAGATATATATATATATATATATATATATTATATATATATATATATATATATATATATATATATATATATATATATATTATATATATTTGTTGTTGTGATTTGAAACATAATCTAACCCACTGAAATGAAAACGAGAAGTTAGGTTATATTATAGTTGACAGTTTCAGTGTTAAGCAACTTATAGTACTTTGTTTTGTTTTTTTATTTTTTTATTTTGTTCATTGGTTGAAATTATTTCAATAATTAGAATTAGAAATATTAACTAAAATATAAGCCTCATAGTTAAAATGTCTTTTTTTTTTTTTTTTTTTTTTTTTTAGTAATTGATTGAAATAATTTTGATAATTATTATATAATACTAGAAAAGTATTATTTGAAATGTAAACCAAGCTTCACATGATAAAAAGTATTTGTTTTTTTTTTTATCACCTCTTTGTTCATTTGCTGATAATTGCTGCTTGTCAATCGTAGTACAGAAATATTTTAAGTCAATCATTATTTGAACATGTAACTTTATAGATTTTATTACATCGATGTTTTGTTGATTTAGTCACAATGATTCTTGTCATATTCATTATTTATTTCTTCTTCGCGTTCGCTCAGATGGTAAGTCTACTCTCCACCGGATATGCTGCTGTCCTTTGGAGATCCTCCAGGCTCCCGTGGAGCTTACTTTACTCCTCAGGCTGGTTGGGGCAGTTCGGTAGACCAGTATTTTTGCCTAAAAGAAGAGAGGGTTGGGCAATTCTGTAGGATGTGGTCACTTGTCATACTTTCTGTTCCACACAGGTGCACTGATTTGTAGGTCCTACCTTGAATTTGGTTTTGAGGCGGTGGTTTAATCTTTTATGACCAGTTCGCATCTTAAAGATTTTGACCTGCTCTTGTCTGGTCAACGGATAAAATGGGTCATTCATCAATTTAAAAAAATAAAATGTACTCATCATTTTTCTTAAACCAGTGCCAGAAAATGGCATTATGTCAGAGGTGATTAAGATGATGAAATTTGAATTTTTATTGAAAATTATGAAGCTTGAATGAAGTGAAGTGACTGAAAAAAAGTAATGAATAAAAATGAAAATAACAGCTTCAAAAAAGAACAAAATATCAAACACAGAATGTTTTAGGCTCAAAGCCCTACTTAAGGCAATAACGAAATCAATTTTTCAAAAAACATTAATACATCACTCTTAATGTTTTTATTGATTTTTATTCTTTGGCTGAAGAAGGGTTTTGAGCTTGAAATGTTCTGTGTTTGGTATTTTGTTCATTTTTTCATGTGTTCTTTTCTGGAGTATAAATTCATTAAGTGTGAAAAACTAAGCGGTACAGTCTTTCCTTTGTATCCAAAAGGTACCAAGTTCGATTACCCACTGCGCTTTCTGGCCTTGAGCAAGTCGCCAATCCCTAGCTCAGTTTGCGATTGTCTTCCCTTGGAATAGACCCTAGAGACAAATTTCCCCTATGGGATGAATGAAAGGAATTTTATTTTTATTATTTGTTTTATTTAACTAAAAATTCCCATGTAATGGAAACTCCTGCTTCACCCCTGTTAATACTGCCATATTTAGATGGTATAAGTCATAGGTCACTGTTTGTTCTTGTTGATAGATTTACCCTCATATGAAACAGGTGCTAGATTTTATATTTGATTTTCTTTGGAGCTAGTCTGAGCTTATATTTATAAAATATATTATCTTTTAATTTTGTCTTTATTACTTGAAATGGTTCCTTTAAAAAACAAAAACAAATGGGGATAGGGGAAGGGGAGAGAATCCCATGCCATTGTCAATATTAGATTTGTGGCTTTTGGCTGGTCACAGGGTTTGAGTGTTGCACAGATCCTCCTTTGTGAATTATCCCCCTTTGTCTTATATTCTTCCTTCATCACATGTGACCCATAACCATTACAGGTCTTGAATAAATGTAATTTTGTGCTATCTGTTTTTTGACCAATAACCATTACATGTCTTCAATAAATGTAATTTTGTGCTATCTGGTTTTTAGTGCTGTAATTATCATAGATAATGCAAACCTCTGAAATGAAATTGAACAGGGTATATTTTAAAATGCATCATTTTAAAAAAATTCCCACACGAGTCAGTATTCAAAAATATGTGTTGAAATAGTTGTATTCTTATGAACGTTTCTGCAATTCTTATGTTCTCCGTGTACTGTTGATGAGAGGTGCTCAAAACTTTTTAAAGATTTGATTTAAATGTTTAATTTGTGTCACATGTCAAGAATATGATAATGATGTGTTCTATTTTAGCTTACTTTATTATTATTATTATTATTATTATTATTATTATTATTATTATTATTATTATTATTATTAATTATTATTATTATATTATTATTATCATTATTGGTATTATTATCATTTATTATTATTATTATTTATTATTATTATTATTATTATTATTATTATTATTATTATTATTATTATTATTATTATCATTATTGGTATTATTATTATTATTATTATTATTATTATTATTATTATTATTATTATTATTATTATTATTATTATTATATTATTATTTTTTTTTATTATTATTATTATTATTATTATTATTATTATTATTATTATTATTATTATTATTATTATTGTTTTATTATTATTATTATTATTATTATTATTATTATTATTTTCTTTCCTTCTTTTTTTTTTTTTTTTTTGTAAAATTGATGAACGTCAAGATCTTCTTTCTCTGTTTTTTTTTTTAATTTTTTTTTATTTTAATTGGTAAGATTGATTGATATTTTTTAAATTTTAGATCTGAGAAAGTCTTATCCTGTAACTTACATTTAATTCATTCTATATTTCAAAGTGAAGATTATATTTATATATGATAGGAATTTTTCCACTACATTTAGATTGTCTATAAAAATGCTATTGCATCTGCTATTACTTTATTACTTTAAAATGATTTACTGGGTGGGGTTCCTGACCTCCCATAGTGGACAGGGAGGTACATACTGTGTCTTCTATCCCCCTATATCTGTTTTCCAAAACGCTTCTGTCTTTGTCTTGGAATGAGATTACTTGGTTTTGTCCTGGCCCTGGCCGGATACCCTGGCTGAGAGGGAAACAGTCAAATGTTTAGTTAGTTTTTGGGAGATGATATTTTTTTTCCTTGTAAATCATCTCTCTGTTATGCACTGTATTGTTTTGTTTACATATTATATATGATTTGTAAACATTCGAGTGTATCCCTCTTAGTTGCTGGGTGGGGTTCCTGACCTCCCATAGCGGGCAGGGAGGTACATACTGTGTCTTCTATCCCCTTATATCTGTTTTCCAACATGCTTTCTGTCTTTGTCTCGGAATGAGATTACTTGGTTTTGCCCTGGCGCTGGCCGGAGTCCTAGCTGGGAGGGAAACAGTCAAATGCATAGTTATTGTTTTGGGAGATGATATTTTTTGCCTTGTAAATCATCTCTCTGTTATGTATTATTATTTTTATTTTGAATGTATAATGTAAGCATTTGAGTGTATTCCTCTTTGTTGGATTTTGTGCTTGTGTCCGGATGAGACTTATAGGTGATCTCAAACTAAGTACATTGGTGGTATGCTCTTGGAATCTACATCTGATCCCTATTTGTTCCTAGTTCCCCTACGTCTTACTTTTTCTTGGGTGCTTTAATTGTAATTCTATAACTTTTTACTATCCCATTTTCTTCCTTTTTATTGGCGCTGATATAACCTAAATGTGTTGGAAGCGCCGTAAAACCCTTAAAAAAAAAACAACAAAAAAACAACAACCTCTTAGTTGGGACCTGTGCTTGTGTCTGGGTGAGACTTATAGATGATCTCAAACTAAGTACTTTGATAGTGTGCTTTTGGAATCTACATTTGATCCCTATTTGAACCAATTCCCCTTCATCTTACCTTTTCTTGGGTGATTTAATCGTAATTCTAAAACTGTTTACTATCCCATTTTCTTCCTTTTTACTGGCGCTGATATGACCTTAATGTGTTGCAAGCGCAGTAAAACACTTAAAAAAAACAAAAAAACATTACTTATTTAGGACGATGTGTACTTATTTGCAGGTTGTTGTGGGCTCATTGTTGTAATGGATTTACTTTCAAACTGATGCAAAATATTGTCCATTACAACAAACTTGAGCTTGAGCTTTTATACACCATAATATCTGCTAAACGTGCTCAAAGTGGGTCCCTAGCCAACAGCAACACTTAACATGTAGAACGAGACATGACGCCTGTTTGGTGATATTACATTTTTTTTCGGACGGAGAGAACGCTATTAAATGCCAGGTACTCATTTTACACCTGAGTGTGGTGAGAGAATGTGAGTAAAGAGTCTTTTCCAAGGACTCAACTATGCGCCAAGCGAGGCTTGAACCCAGGCCCTTCCTATCTGAAAGCGAGTGTCATACCACATTGCCGCAAAATGTTAAATCAAGCCCATAATATTGTGTTCGGTTATCAGGCCTGATAATTTGTGCATCTTGATTTAGGGTGATGGGATGAATTATTGCTGTACTTATTTTACTTGTGATACTTAAATTTGCTCTTTGTGTTCATGTCCAACCCGAGGTGACTGGGTATACTAACTTTCCTTAAAAGAAAAAAAAAATTTTATCCTTTCTTTCCTGAAAAATATGTTTTTTCAGAATTATTTCCATATATTTGGCAGCAGTCTCAGCACAATTTTGATACAAATCAGAAATTATTTTATTCACAGTGAAACGTCGTAAAACTGCACCCCCCCCCCCCCTCTCTCTCTCTCTCTCTCTCTCTCTCTTCCCACCTCCTCTGCTGTAACGCTAACCCATGGGTGCAAGAGTGCCGGCTACAGCCGGCCTGCCGTCCGATTGGATTACCAAAAATAACGTTGCCGGCTTTTTGCAATTTGGATTTGATTGACTTTTTTTTTTTTTTTTTGGTTAAAATTGTGCAACTTGTGACAAGAAACTTAACAAATTACTGCATTACAACCTTTGGATTAAACATACAACATAAGACAAGATGCTGAGAACAAGACTTCAAATGAGTCCGTGAATCTTGCAGGCTTTTTCAGATTATATGTCTGGTCATAAGTAGACTTTCAGGCTTTTTGAGGTCCAGTTGCTTGCACCCATGCGCTAACCTAACTTACCTTGTAAAATGATACTGAGCGGCTAGAAGCTGTGGACTGTAAAATGTAAAATACAAAAATGAATAGAATGGCTTCAAAAAAAGAACAAAATACTATAACACCTTCTTCAGCCAACAACAGAAAACAATCAAAACATTAAATACATTACTAATAAAAACGGATCGACAACTCAGTATTCAGTTTTTTAGTAATGTATTTATGTTTTATTATTGTTTTTATTTAAACCTGAAACGTTCCGTGTTTGGTATTTTATTGTTTTTTGAAACTGTTATATTCATTTTTTAAATTTACTGAAATGACGTAAATGCGTCGCACGTGGCATAAAACCCTTAAAAAAACAACAAAATCATCATAATAGTATTCACCGTGTTGGACACAATTAAGGGACACAATTGATGATATTTATTAAGTTGCTTTGCCCCACCAACCCATTTTGCTAAGGTTCCTTATGGTGCAGTGTAACGAGGTCTTATTATGAACAACTATAGCACTTGAAAACACTGCTATAATTCTTATAAACTGGGTGGGGATCCTGACCTCCCATAGCGGGCAGGGAGGTACATACTGTGTCTTCTATCCCCTTATATCTGTTATCCAACATGCTATCTGTCTTTGTCTCGGAATGAGATTACTTGGTTTTGTCCTGGCACTGGCCGGAATCCTAGCTGGGAGGGAAACACTCAAATGCATAGTTATTGTTTTGGGAGATGATATTTTTTTCCTTGTAAATCATCTCTTGTTATGTATTATTATTTTTATTTTGAATGTATAATGTAAGCATTTGAGTATGTTCCTCTTTGTTGGATTTTGTGCTTGTGTCTGAATGAGACTTGTAGGTGATTTCAAACTAAGTACATTGGTGGTGTGCTCTTGGAATCTACATCTGATCCCTATTGGTTCTCAATCCCCCTTTGTCTTACTTTTTCTTGGGTGCTTTAATTGTAATTCTAGAACCTTTTACTATTCCATTTTCTTCCTTTTTACTGGCGCTGATATAACCTAAATGCGTTGCAAGCGCCGTAAAACCCTTAAAAAACATAAAAACAATTCTTATAAACATCGAAAAGATAATATATTATATGATGTTTAAATATATCGAGTCTTTTCCTTGGATTAATTATTTTTGTTGTTGTTTATTTTGTTTTGAATAATTGAACTCGAATTATTTATTATCTGTTTGTCTTTTGATATTATTGAAAGGAATTGGATATTTGTATTTATTTTATTATGAAAGATGCCATCTCAGAGATATGGAATTTGTACTCACCAGCTTCTATGTTATGAAGAACCATTATGCGGATTTTATAATCCTGATTATATTTTTCTTTAAAAGAAGAGACAACGAAAAACTTAAAATATGAAATGTTATTTGTCAGATCTGAAATAAATGCAGTACTCATTGGATTCAAGCACACTCACTGGGTGGGGTTCCTGACCTCCCATAGTGGGCAAGGAGGTACTTAATGTGTCTTCTTTTCCTCTATATCTGTTTTCCAACTTGCTTTGGGTCTTTGTCTTGGAATGAGATTACTTAGTTTTGTCTTGACCCTGGCGGGAGTCCTTGGCTGGGAGGGAAACAGTCGAATGTATAGCTATAGATTTGGGAGATGATATTATTTATCCTTGTAAATCATCTCTCTGTTGTTGTGTACTGTTATTTTTTTTATTTTTAACATATGATTTGTAAACATTTCAGTGTATCTTGTGCTGGGCATCTGGGTGAGACTTTTAGGTGATCTCAGACTAAGTACTTTTGATAGTGTGCTCATGGAATCTACAACTGTTTCCTATTCTAACCAATTCCCCTTTGGCACCTTTGTAAGAACCTTTTCTGGGTGGGGATCCTGACCTCCCATAGTGGGCAGGGAGGTACATGCTGTGTCTTCTATCCCCCCATACCCGTTTTCCAATTGTTTCCTGTCGTTGTCTTGGAATGAGATTACTTGGTTTTGTCCTGACCCTGGCTGGGAGGGAAACAGTCGAATGTATAGTTGTAGTTTTGGGAGATGATATTTTTTTCCTTGTAAATCATCTCTCTGTTATGCATTGTATTATGTTTAGTTTACATATTATGTTATATGATTGGTAAACATTTGAGTGTATTCCTCTTAGTTGGGACCTGTGCTTGTGTCTGGATGAGACTTTTAGGTATCTCAAACTAAGTACTTTGACGGTGTGCTCTTGGAATCTACATCTGTTACTGTTCCCTATTTGAACCAATTCCCCTTTGTCTTACCTTTTCTTTTGTGCTTTAATTGTAATTCTAGAACTTTTTACTATCCCATTTTCTTCCTTTTTACTGGCGCTGATATGACCTTAATGTGTTGCAAGCGCACCGTAAAACCCTTAAAAACAAACAAACAAGAACCTTTTTCTTGGCATGCTAGGATCCATTGAGTACTGTAATATGATATCCGTGTATGTCAATTTATAAGTTTATTGATCCTAATCTACATTATCAAGGTCATCAGGGATTTAAATGAACTGTTGTAGTTGTAGGTACTTTGTTTACCACAGATTACTTTGAAAAAGAAGGATTCGTGTTTAAATATATAACCTTATTTTTATTGAGAAAGGTGTTAAAAGGGTCCATAAACTTATAAAAGTAAAATATAATAACTATTTTTAATTAAGAGAATGTTTTTAATAGTCAAGATATATTATTTAACCAGATATCATAAATAAATATTTTATAGGAATTGTTTTAAATCATTTCCTCATTTTTGTTAAGCATCTGCATTTCTTTGTGATTGATATATTTTACTTTTGATTGCGCTTTATAGATTATATTATGGATCTTTAGGTAATATTTTGTTTTCAGCCAATTTTTCTCTTTTTTAAAATATTTTTAAAAAAAATGAAATGATGTTGGTTATATCGCATTTTAAAAAAAAATCTACTCAAGTAGTTTATAGCATTGATTATTTATAAGTCAAAATTTTCTTTTTACGCAAGAAAGATCTTCCAGCTAAACCACTTATACTTTTTAATAAGCTGAAATCAATCTTTGTATGTAGCCATTTGTATGTGAATCTCGCTCACGCTTTTGCGGAAATTGCATTAATCCCGTTGAAAATTTTTTAGCCACCCAGATGTTCGTATGTGACTCAGTGCATCAGTCTGGTATAATGTCGTAATGAACTGGATGAAGAAAATTGAGTTTGCAATGAAAATGATCAGATCAATACAAAAACAGATTTTTGATTTTTTTTTCACTCAAATACAAAAGTGCTAAGTTCATGCTGGAAAATTAGGGGTGAAGGGGGCTGCCTGAACCCCAGGATTGTAAAAATACTAACGAAAAGGTGAAAATGGAAAGCCTTCAGAAGGGAACAGTGCAATAGACTTCAACAGTCATGATTTCACTTCCCTCGTAATGTCGCAGGATAACTTAGTAACTGGTTCTAATCGGAACAATGGCGGAGACCCTTATAAAATACTTCTCCGATGAGCAAAAAGGAGAAAAACATAAGTCTGATCATGTTTTGACTTTTATACATTCTGATCACATGACATGTGAAAAAGTTCTAGTCAGCATGAACAATAAAAAGTACCTATTTTCTTTGTTTAGAACCAAGCTGCTCGTTGCTGAGTGGACGTGACATCAGACTATTGAATCCTCTTCTCACCTGAAGCCTTTCCAATTTCGCCTTTTCATTAATAAGTTCATTTATTTATACATAATTTTTTTTCCAAAAAAATGAGCTCCACAACACAGTGTTGAATTTTTATAACTATAACAAACGGTTTTTCTTCAAATTTTACATGAGAAAAATGTTGGCTGTGTCATATTGAGTACGACGATTTTTGTGGTTGGTAAGGAGAGGGTTAAGGAGAAAAATAAATCAATCACTCTTCTTAATGGAGGCATTTATTTTAAGTCAAATGTTACAAGCTGCTTAAAACTTTAATTATAAGTATCAAGTTCATTGTGGCATGATACCGTTTGGATACGATGAGTCACTTGTTATGTTGTATTTTTAATAATGTATTTTCATCCACACAGTAATTGAATGTAGACACAGATGTATTGCATTGAATTGTTTTTAGTTTATTTGCAATGTCCCTATCTGTATTATCCTCGTGTATCAATTGCCTTTTCCTGGGTGGGGTTCCTGACCTCCCATAGTGGGCAGGGAGGTAGTTACTGTGTCTTCTATCCCCTTATATCTGTTTTCCAACTTGCTTTCTGTCTTTGTCTTGGAATGAGATTACTTGGTTTTGTCCTGGCCCTGGCCGGATACCCTGGCTGAGAGGGAAACAGTAAAGTGTATAGTTAGTTTTGGGAGATTATATTTTTTTCCTTGTAAATCATCTCTCTGTTATGTAATGTATTGTTTTGTTTACATATTATATATGATTTGTAAACATTTGAGTGTATCCCTCTTAGTGGGGACCTGTGCTTGGTGTCTGGATGAGACTTTTAGGTGATCTCAAACTAAGTATTTTGATAGTGTGCTCTTGGAATCTACATCTGTTTTCTATTTGAATCAATTCCCCTTTGTCTTACCTTTTCTTGGGTGCCTTAATTGTAATTCTAGAACTATTTACTATCCCATTTCTTCCTTTTTACTGGCACTCAAATGTATGAGTTTTGAGAGATGATATTTTTTTCCTTGTAAATCACTGATGATAGTGTGCTCTTGGAATCTACATCTGTCCCCTATTTGAACCATTCCCCTTTGTCTTACTTTTTCCTCAAGTCCTTTTAGTTATACATCTAGATAGAATGTATTTGCTATCCAATTTTCTTCCTTTTTACTGGCGCTGATATGACCTAAATGTGTTGCAAGCGCCGCATGCGCAAAACCCTTAAAAACAAAACAACAAACATTGTCCTTTCCCTTGTCGTAGTCCTAGACAGTTATTAAAGGTTTGTGAGATGATATATTTTCCTTGTAAATCATCTCTCTGTTTGGTATTGTTATATATTTTGTTGTCTTTGATGAATAAGGTAAGCATTTGAGTGTGTTCCTCTTAGTAGATCCTGTTCTTTTGTCTGGATGAGACTTTTAAATTATCTCAAACAATGCAAAATGATTATATGCTCTTAGAATCTACATCTTTTCCCTATTTAAACCAACTCCCCTTTGTCTTAGTGGGGACCTGTGCTTGTGCTAGATGAGACTTTTAGGTGATCTCAAACTTTGATAGTGTGCTCATGGAATCTACATCTGTTTCCTATTCGAACCAATTCCCCTTTGTCTTCTCTTTACTTGACTGCTTTAATCGAAGTTCTAAAACTTTTTACTATCCCATTTTCTTCCTCTTTACTGGCGCTGATAAGACCTTAGTGTGTTGCAAACACGCCTTAAAACCCTTAAAGGCAAAAATAAAAAACACATTCCAGGAAAACACGGGTGTGTTACATAATGTAGATTTGGATCTCCTAAAGTTATTTATATTTATGGCCTTTGATATCTTACACTTTTAGGAAAATGTGTTTATGGATTGTCAGAATTGATACAATATTTTTAAAATACCTTATATTAAGTTATTTTATTTTTCCTCAGCCTTAAATCCAGTTTATGTTTCGTAATACCCTAATCTCAGCATTAAACTCTGTAGATTGATTTTTAGACTTTATTTTTTCTTTAATTTAAAAAAAATTGCATTCAACAGATTGTAATTTTAATTGTATATGATTCTGTCTTATTTTATCTGTAAGTATGTGTGCTTGTGTATGTGTGTTTGTTTGTATGTTTGTGTGTGTGTGTGTGTGTGTGTGTGTGTAGTGTAATGTATGAGTATATGTGTTTGTGTGACATCATATTTATTATATTTATATATATAAGAGAAGCAAGAATTGGGCAGGTCAGTTCTTTCTGTATAATTAACTATGATAGTGTTTGTAAAGCGCTTTGAGCATGTTTAGTGGATATTGCTCTATATAAAAACTCGAGAGCCATATTTGTCTAACACTAGTAGTACTAGTTTGACCCAAATCATTGATGTTTACCATAATAGACCTGAAGGTCTGGGGTTCAAGTCCCATTCTGGGCAGTGCATAGTTGAGCTCTTGGAAAAGACACTTTACTCACATTATCTCATTGTATTCAGATGTAAAATGAGTACCTGGCTATTAACAGTTTTATCTCTGTTGGAGGAAAAATTGTAATATCCCCTAACAGACAAGTTTCATACTACATTTTCATTGTTGCTGCTAGCTTAGGACATCATGTAAAATGCTTTGACTGGGCAGGGAGGTACATTCTATGTCTTCTATCCCCCTATGTCTGTTTTCCAACATGATTTCTGTCTTTGTCTTGGAATGAGATTACTTGGGTTTTGTCTTGGCCCTGGCAGGATACCCTGGCTGGGAGGAAAACAGTCAAATATATTGTTAGTTTTGGGAGATGATATTTTCTTCATTGTAAATCTGTTTCCTATTTGAACCAATTTCTCTTTGTCTTACCTTTTCTTGGGTACTTTAATTGTAATTCTAGAAGTTTTTACTATCCAATTTTCTTCCTTTTTACTGGTGCGTGCTCTTAGAATCTACATATGTTCCCTATTTGAACCAATTCCCCTTTGTCTGCCTTATTCTTGGATGCTTTAATTGTAATTCTATAACTTTTTACTATCCCATATTCTTCCTTTTTACTGGTGCTGATATGACCTTAATGTGTTGCAAGCGCCATAAAACCCTTAAAAACAAAGCATAGTTGAGCTCTTGGAAAAGACACTTTACTCACATTATCTCATCGTACTCAGATGTAAAATGAGAACCTGTTCCAAGCGCCATAAAACCCTTAAAAACAAACAAACAGACCCAGCTACTCAATCATTGCTGGATGGACAGGGGGTTATTAAAAAGAAATCTTGACTTCACCCAGGGTTGATCTGAGTCCCTTTGGTTGTGAAAAAAAAAATTGAGCTTTTATAAAGCGCAATGTCCACTAAATGTGCTCAAAGCGCTTTAAAAGGTCCCTGGTCAATAGCAACATTTAACATTTAGGACGGGACATGACGCCTGTTAGGCGATATTACATTTTTTTTCGAACAGAGACAACACTGTTAACGGCCAGGTACTCATTTTACACCCGAGTACGGTGAGAGAATGTGAGTAAAGAGCCTTCTCCAAGGACTCAACTACGCGCCGAGCTAGGCTCGAACCCAGGACCTTCTGATCCGAAAGTGAGTGTCATACCACAAGACCACATAGCCGTTGTGAAGCGAGTGCTCTACCAACTGAGTTATTAGGACCTCCACAGATGTCATAAACCGCCTTTAAAAAAAAAAATCGAAACAGACGGTAAAAACTGATTTCAATTTAAATATAAAAATAGTTTATTACGCTTTTTGGTCAGATCTTTGTAATGATAATAGATACAAAATGGATTGATGATGATGATGATGATAATTATAAAGATGATGATGACGACAATGATGATGATAATGATACAGGAATTTCATTGAAGGATATTTTTAAAAAAATAGTTTTGGAATATTTCGGGCTCAAATCCCTCCTTCGGCATTAGCAAAAAGAGAGAAGATTGGTCCATAAAAATGTTGCCCTTTCATAGTATATCACCGTGAGATATTGTCACTTAGGTATTCGTGGAAGGAATTTTAGTCAATATATGGTCAATCTTATATTTTGATCAACACAAAATGTCAACAGAAATCACTCAAGTTGTCCAAATGTGACCCATTGTGTCGAAACGGTATTACGTCGGAATGAACCAGATTCTAGAAAGTCAAATTAAAGTTACACTGGTCAAAATACAAATTATCGCTATTCAAGATTCTAAAATACGATTATCATTGCCCTCAATAAAACATACAATCTCAACCCAAGTCTGAGATTTCTGGCTGTAAATTCAATATTCAGTATCTTAGTCATCCCGACATAATACCATTTTGAAGCGAGGGGTCACAATTATGCAAATTGGGTGTTAATAATCCTGCCCAAGGAAAAAAAAGAAAAAGAAGGAACAACTGAATTACCACAGGTAGAGCTTATACCTGGGACCACTTCCCACGATTCTCCTTCATTTCAACATTTGCCAAACTTCCCGTTAAGTGTTTACACATCCAAATTTGCAACAACAAAAAAAAAGATAAAATTGTCCTCGAAAGAGATTCAGCTCAGACTGTGTGCCCTGCATGTGAAAAGACCTTTAATCTGTGATCAAAAATCTAACGGAAAACATGTTTTGGACTAAAAACCCTCCTTCAGCCAAGAATAAAGTCAGTACTAACCAGTTTAATTGATTTTTTATTTTGTTTGGCTGTAGAAGGGTTTTGAGACCAAAATATTCACTTGTAGCTATTATTTTCTGTTCAATTATATTTTTACATTCAAGCAGCTCACATGAGCTAAGTAATCACTATACTTTGAACTGTGTCGCCCAGTAAAAAGAGATACCTTTTCATAAATTAAAATGAAATGAAGGGAGACAACTGTAATATTCATGACTGAGGAGAACTGGGTTTTTTAAAACGAATTTCTTTGGACTAAAATGAAAATATCACAAGGTCACAGTCTTTTGGTTTAACTCTCTCCTTACCACCTACAGCAATATAGTTGACATTTGTTACGACCCACAATACATTTTTCTTATTCAGATTTATTTTTTATCTATATCACAAACTTTGAAGAATGATATTTGTTTAATTAATAAGAACATAACGTTGTTTTGTAGTGAGATTGTTTAAGCTTTAAAAATCCATTTTTCTGCTGGGTAAGCCTGCCATTATTTGGGAAAATACTGAAAATGGTCGGTATGGAGAGAATTAAACAGTTTTTTTTTTTTTTTTTACTGAGGTATCAGCTATTTGGCTTTATGTTGAAAATTTAAGATACCACGGGGGGAAAATTTCACCTTTCGTGAGAAACTTAATACTATTTATCTCTCTCTCGTTTTAAGTTTAAATGACTTGGTAACAATAAAAATAAACATGGTCAGTAATTAAAGCAGTATGTGGTTGTCACTTTGGTATAGCATTTAAAAAACATAAGTATATTCAAATTCCCCCCACCCCCCAGTTTCTGTATCTCTCTCTCTCTCTCTCTCTCTCTCTCTCTCTCTCTCTCTCTCTCTCTCTCTCTCTCTCTCTCTCTCCTCTCTCTCTCTCACAAGAAGAAAAAAGGACTTAGTAAAACATTCATAATAAAGCTGGTTGTTGTTCAACTCCCTTGGTTCATCAGTCGTTTCAACATGTTCATATTCTCCATGAGGCCAGGATTGTTTGGGTTTATTTCATGAGCCTTTTGGTAATACTCCAATGCTAAACTGTGTTTGTTCCATCTGTGGTAAAGGACACCTGAGTAAAGATGAAACACAGTGGAGGGAAAATGATTGATTGATCAAAAATCAAACATAAAAAACCTGAGCTTTTCTATACAGTGGAATTCTGATAAAGCAAACACTGCCGTACCAGAAAAATTAGTTGACTTTTAGAAATAATAATAATTATAAAAACAAGAATGATAACAATAATTATATTAATATAACTAATGATAATGATAATAGTAATAAAAACAATATGAATAATATAATAATAATAATAATAATAATAATAATAATAATAATAATAATAATAATAATAATAATAATAATAATAATAATAATAATAATAATAATAATGATGATGATAATAATAATAAATGATAAGATTTTTAAAAAGACAATAAAAACCATACCCAAGTTGTGAAGAAGCGCAGCATTTTTAGAGTCTCCCTTCAAAGCCCTCAGGAACATTTTCTCACTGTTAGGGTAGTCACTTGTCTTGCCGTATGCATTGCCCATGGAATAAAGGATACTGGGATGGTCAGGGAGAACACGGAGTGCATCGAGGCCCAACTTGATGGCTTGATCATATTTACCTGTCAGTGCCCCGAAAGTATGGATAAAATTAGATAAAGAAATCAAAGAAGCTCCAGACCTAAGTAAATTTAGGAAACTTTTGAGACCATTCCTATTCAGGCAGGCTTTTTAAAAACATATTTTGAGTAGTAATAGGGTAGTATTTGCCCTTTGTGTTTTGCATTGTATTTATATGTGTAGCCCCTTTGAGCACTTTGAGGATTTCGCACACTGTATAAATTAATTATTATATTATATTACATTCATTCAGGGGCAGCGTGGCTCAGCAGTACAGTCTTTGCTTCGTACCCAAAAGGTACCGAGTTTGACAACCCGCCACATTGTGTGGTCATGAGCAAGTCACCTCGCCCTAGCTCAATTTGCAGCACTGCACTGCGGCTGATGCCTGGATTATTCCAGTCTTCCCTTGGAATAGACCCTAGAGACAAATTTCCCCTATGGGATGAATAAAGGGAATTTTATTTATTATTTTTTATTTGATTTTTTAAAAGATCAATAACTTTTTCAATTTAAGTTTATATAACGGTTCTCTGATCCTATTAAGACCTCTTACTAAACAAGATAAAAAAAAAAAATCCATTTATATAGGAGTAAAAATTTAGAGAGCAGGCACTGGCATAAGAATAACATCCTAAAAGGTGTTTACGAAACAGTGTTAAACAAAAATTAAGAGAAAGATACATGAAAAGAATCATCCTGCCTCGACTGGGGATCGAACCTCAGACATCCTGATTACAATAATCATACTAAGAACAAGATATGAATATTCATGGATTTCATTTTAGCAGTTAATAAAAAGAAAACACATATAACATGAAATTTCAATTCATGGATTTCATTTTAGCAGTTAATAAAAGAAAACACATATAATATGAAATTTCAATTCATGGATTTCATTTTAGCAGTTAATAAAAAGAAAACACATATAACATGAAATTTCAATTCATGGATTTCATTTTAGCAGTTAATAAAAGAAAACACATATAATATGAAATTTCAATTCATGGATTTCATTTTAGCAGTTAATAAAAGAAAACACATATAATATGAAATTTCAATTCATGGATTTCATTTTAGCAGTTAATAAAAGAAAACACATATAACATGAAATTTCAATTCATGGATTTCATTTTAGCAGTTAATAAATAAAAACACATATAACATGAAATTTCACTTCATGGATTTCATTTTAGCAGTTCATTAAATAAAAACACATATAACATGAAATTTTAAATCTACGCATTTTACAAGAAATGAACCTCAGCCTTGCCATAACTCATTGTATCCGCTAAAGCTAAAAAATGGTCTCTTTCACTTTCACTCACCGTTATTGTCTAGCAGAATAATGGCATTGTTCCATGAATTCCAATGTGTGGGTTTCAAGATGGTGGCATTACGGAATGCGTCTAGAGCCTCTTGGTGACGATTCATTTCCAGTAACTGTTTTGTGTTTACAAGCAAATTGGAGAAAATACAGTGACTATTTGTGGCCACTTATATATCACAATGGTATTATGTAAGGATAAATCTAAAGTTTAAAGTTACAATTTTAAAAATAAATATATAAAACTAAAGCATTTATATAATCCAATATCCGATAAAGGTGATCAAAGCGCTTTACAAGAGGTCCCTAGCCAACTGCAACACTTAACATGTAAAATGAGACATGATGTCTGTTAGGCGATATTACAACCTACCCATCCAACACAAAACATCTATTTTACTGAGTCAAAAAAAGCAAGTAGCACATACATGCTACCCATAATCTTGTAAAACACAAAGTGCCAATTTTGTGATGTGAATGAGAAAAATTTTGGCTGTATCGTAACTGTAATAAAGTAACATGAATGTAATATATCAAGGGAAACAACTGTGTTATGTATGTATGTATTAACTATTATTGAGTTATGTCCTTTGAATGACAAGGTATACATGTATTGTTGATTGTAGAGTGATGTCCCTTAAAAACTCCAGAAATAAACATCCAGTCACCAGAACTGGCTGTCTGTGATTGATCTTCAGTGTCTGTCTTATAATTAAATTCAAAACATCACAGTCACGAATGTGACAATTTCCCTATGCATGGTAAGGAGAAGTAAGTTAAGCGAAGAGAATTCCTACCAGATTGCCCAGATTGTAGTAGCAGTCAGGGTAGTTCCGTCGAATCCCAATGGCTTTCCAGTACGACTCCTCACTCTCCTGGTATTTCTTTAGTCCAGCCTTGGTTATCCCTCTATTCATCCAACCACTTGAGAAAATGGGACTGCAGAATAATAATAATAATAGTAGTAATGGTAATAATAATAATAATAATAATAATAATAATAATAATAATAATAATAATAATAATAATAATAATAATAATAATAATAATAAATAATAATAATAGTAATAATAATAATAATAATAATAATAATAATAATAATAATAGTAATAATAATAATAATAATAATAGTAATAATAATAATAATAATAATAATAATAATAATAATAATAATAATAATAATACCGATGATGATGATGATGATGATGATGATGATTATGATGATAATAATAATAATAATAATAATAATAATAATAATAATAATAATAATAATAATAATATTAATAATAATAATAATAATAATAATAATAATCAGAAGAAGAAGAAGAAGAAGAAGAAGAAGAAGAAGAAGAAGAAGAAGAAGAAGAAGAAGAAGAAGAAGAAGAAGAAGAAGAAGAAGAAGAAGAAGAAGAAAATCAGCCATTCTTCTTTATAATGTTATTCCCAATATTTCTTAGTTTTAAGACTGTATTTTCATTATTATGTAAAACGTATATTTTACTTCATGCCACGTAGCTGACATTAAATATAAAGATTTTGAACTTTAAACTTTGAACATCTTACTTGATTTCCACAGCTTTATCCAAGAGACTTTCCGATTCAAGAAGATTTCCTTGGTCTTTCAAAATATTGGCCAGGTTATTCATAGCCTGGTCATACACAGGGTTTAATCTGAAACAGATTAATGAAGTGTTTGTATTGATTAAATAAATAATATAAATAACCATTTACTCATCGGTATTAAAAAAAAATAAAAAATAATTGAGCTTTTATATAGAGCAATATCCACTAAACGTGCTCAAAGAGCTTTACAAGGGGTCCCTAGTCAACAGCAACATTTAACATGTAGGATGGGACATAAAGTCAAACATTTTCAAAAAGGAGGAATATTTCGTGTTTTCCGAGGAATGCACAAAATTTATCATAAATAAAATAGAGATCCACATTGATAGAAAGAGTATAATAGATTGACAGATTGAGAGAGAGAGAGAGAGAGAGAGAGAGAGAGAGAGAGAGAGAGAGAGAGAGAGAGAGAGAGAGAGAAAGAGAAAAGAGAGAGTGAGATACCAGTCATATCTTACTCTATGGCGTGCCTATATCTCTGTATAGCCACATCTGTATTGCCCATATCACCATTGAGTTTCGCAATATTGTAATGGACCTGGAATGGAATCAAAATCATATTCATCAGCCCTCTCTATATATGCAGGAGGCCAAATTTACTGATAATGAACAATGGTATCATAAGTACTGTTAACATTAACACGCTGAGCATTTATATAGCGCAATATCCACTAAAGGTGCTCAAAGAGATTTACACAGAGTCCCTAGCCAATGCCAACACTTAAAATGTAGGAAGAGACACACTGTCAGTTAGGCGAGATTACAATATTTTTTTTTTTTTCGACACAGACAATGCTGATAAAAGCCAGGTACAGATTTTACACCCGAGTACGGTGAGAGAATGTGAGTAAAGAGCCTTTTCTAAGGACTCAAATATGCACCACTCAAAGCGAGACTCAAACCCAGGACCTTCCGATCCGAAGGCAGGTCTCATAACATAAGACCACACACCTTCACCTTACCAACTATAGGAAAATCATCCCGTTTGTTACAATCAACATGTCCGACTTTCAGATTACCTTTATACATCACAAAATTTGAAGAAATTCTTTGTGCGGTTATGTGGTCTTATGGTATGACACTCGCTTTCGGGTCGGAAGGTCCTGGGTTCGAGCCTCTCTCGGCGCATAGTTGAGTCCTTGCGAAAGGCTCTTTACTCACATTCTCTCACCGCACTCAGGTGTAAAATTAGTACTAGTACCTGACCGTTGACAGCGTTGTCTCTGTCCGAAAAAAACTGTAACATCTTTATAGTTATGAGAACTTAATGCTGCATTGTAGAGCTTGTATCATTAAGAACTGAACAAGTGTATATGAAAGGTGCCAGACAAAGCAAGAAAGAAAAATACAAGAAAAAAAACCATCCCAAAAAAAATCAGATCTTAACAACGCCACTACCACATTATCTCATTCATTCTGTTTTGTTGATAAAGGGGAAAACTGAAACGTTCATTTGATCTGTTTTTTGTTTTTTTTTTGTAATTAAATTGTAGCTTACATTCAATTTCACATTGTTATTTATCACATTAATGACTGCAAGACGACACCTACTTTTGCATTAAGAGGGCAAACTTTTTCTCCAGCCTTAAAGAGAGACATCTCGGTCTTCCAATGTGAACTTCTCTGGTGACAAAAAAAAAAAAAAAAAAAAGTAAAAAAGCCAAAAAAAACTCATGTTATAATAATAATAATAATAATAATAATAATGCTGAAAACTTATATAGCGTTATAACTCCGAGACATCAGACTCTAAGCGCTTAAATTACAAATTACTTTGGCTGAAACATACTCATTCACACACACAAGCGTACTGCCGTTGTTTCTATAAAACACAGTATATGCAATGTTGATATCTTATCTGATATCTTACAGACAGTTTGGGGGGAAGGTTAGGAAAGAGAGATTCACGCCCAGCCAGACCAGCCTAAAGGCAGCTCACCAAAAATGTGTTGTTTTTTTATTTTGTTGAAAAAAAAAAAAAAAAATTAGGGAAAACAAAAAAAAATGAATAAATAAATTTTTAAAAATTGAGCTTTTTATATAATGCAATATCCACTAAACGTACTTAAAGCACTTTACAAGGGGTCCCTGGCCAACAGCAATGCTTAGCATGTAGCATGAGACATGAAGCCTGTTAGGCGATATTACAAATTTTTTTGGACAGAGACAACACTGTTAACAGCCAGGTAGGTACTAATTTTACACCTGAGTACGGTGAAAGAATGTGAGTTAAGAGTCTTTTCCAAGGACTCAACTATGTGCCGAGCAAGGCTCGAACTCAGGACTTTCTGATCTGAAAGCGAGTGTGATACCACTAGACCACATAGCCACATGCTGAAAGAATCTGTTGAAATCCAAGGCATTAATTTTCACCCTCATTTATATAAAATATCCTTTTACAATACATAAGACTACTTTAGGATTGGTGTAGTGACCATAATATATCAGTTTATGAGTAAAAGTAACCGCATTCACTGACTTCTTGCGTAGTTGAGTCCTTGGAAAACGCTCTTCACTCACATTCTCTCACCACACTTAGGTGTAAAATGAGTACCTGGCCGTTAACAGGGTTGTCTCTGTCCGAAAAAAATTGTAATATCGCTTAACAGGCACCATGTCTTGTTCTACATGTTACATGTTGCTGTTGGTCAGGGACCCCTTGTTAAGTGCTTTGAGCATGTTTAGTGGATATTGCGCAATATAAAAAGCTCTATTTAAAATGGGTTTTTTTTTGTATTACCCTAACTAGCTGCACCACTTTCAAAGTCATGTTCAATTTTACTTAAGCATCACGTCTCATTGGCTTCACAAAGAGAGAAGTGGCAGTCTTACAACTTTTATCGGTACTAACGAAGCCTCTCCATTTTCACTCTTTCGTTAGTATTTTCACGATCACAGGCTTCAGGCAGCCCCTACTGTTTTCAACTTTTATCAATGTTACTGCTCTCTTGATGAAATTTAAAAAATGTTCGGCCTGCAGTTATGTTTGTAAAAAGTAAACAAAGAAAGAAATGAAAATTTCCCTGCAGTTATATTTGTACAAATTAAACAAAGGAAGAAATTACGTTTTTAAAAATTTTTAACAATCAGTCTTGCAGTGGAAAGGTTAACACAGTGATTAAAAGTCAACTGAACTAACTTTTATGGTGTAAATTTTCAATATTACCTGTATACATCTGGCACAAAACAAGATCACAAGAAGTATAAAACATGCCATCACATTCTGAAATGCAAAGAAAATGAAATGAAAATATACTTTACAAAGATACTTAAGACTACTTTAAGATTGGTGTGGTGACCATAATATATCAGTTTGTGAGTAAAAGTAACCACATTCACTGACTTATTGCGTAGTTGAGTCCTTGGAAAATGATCTTTACTCACATTCTCTCACCATACTTAGGTGTAAAATGAGTACCGGCCGTTAACAGGGTTGTCTCTGTCAGAAAAAAATTGTAATATTGCCTAACAGGTACCATGTCTTGTTCTACATGTTAAGTATTGCTGTTGGTCAGGGACAATTATATTACAGCAGTTTAACCTGTTTTATTGTCATATTCAGACCTGCCAATCCTTCACATTCCAAAAGTGGAATCAGAACGTCAGAAAATAGGAATTTAAGACCAAAAAAAAAAAAAAATAGGAATTTCTAATCAATGTATCAAAATTTCCCACCAACTGTGCCACACCAAACACATAAAGACAGTACTCTGGCATAGCTGGTAAAACTACACGTCACATGTGTTAGGTAATGGAATGGGGAAGGGGGGAAATGAGTGCAATGAATTTTCCTACTTAGCTCCCTTTTGGCAAGCATTTTTTTTTTAAAAAGAAGAAAATTACCCCCCCCCCCCCTTCTCTCTCCTTTTTGTTTATTACCATTATCATCATTTATTGAAAAAAATCGGAATTTTAGAGACAATGGTGGAATAAAGAATGGAAATTGAAATAATTCCACCAAAAGCAGAAGGATTGGCAGATATGCACATTCCCAATGCTTTTCAATTTACATCAATCTGGCATCACATAGGTTTGTCAGAAAGAATGAACTGGAGGGAGAAAATTGAGTTTAACACCAAAATGATCTTATTTAGGAAACTTCGGTTTTCCAAAGTTTAAGAAATTTAATATGTCACAACAATCCAAGTAATTAGCAATTGACAAGAAACACACAAGCAGAATGGCAACTGGTGCTGTATTTATAGACTTATCGGAGGTGTACGATACAGTCTGGGGTGAAGGGTTAATGCTCAAACTTGCAAAGATCATAAGGTGCAAAAAGACCTTGAAGTTGTTCTCTTCAATCTTAGGGGAAAGACAATGCCACATCGCCCTCTGGAGACACTACGAGTAAAGTCAGAAAATTGAAGAATGGGGTCCCTCAGGGATCTATTTTGGTGCTAACGCTGTTTAATGTCTACATTAGCTATATGTCGAACTCTTCCTCCTTGGGGTGGGATACGCGGACGACTGGGCGCTCATTACTCAAAGTAAAGTGTTGACCCGTCTTGAGAGTGTACTCAGCGAGGACGTCACCAGACTCAAATCCTACTTAGACAAGTGATACCTGAAGATGAACACTTCGAAAACCATGGCCACTGCATTTCACCTATGCAGTGACTGGCACACCCGTAAACTGAACGTCCTCGTCAGGGACCGGCTTCTCCCATACAAACTGAATCCGAAATATCTGGGGATAATGCTGGACCACAGCCATTACCTGTTAACTCACTCAACCCTACACCGACTATATACGTCGTTTACCCGGATTACTTTTACCCCAAAACTATTTATTACATTTTTCTGAGATAAATTATAGGCGAAGTATCAAAGCTAATGTTTTTAATTTTTACATATTAATGGTAACTGAATAAAACTATCTAGGCACATGCTCATTTTTAATACATTTTTATTCCAATTTTGAAAAGTAGCAAAAATCTCTAGGGTTGAGTGAGTTAAGTGCATCTCGAAGGAACTGCCCGGAAGATAGAGAAATGCAACAGTCTTCTGAGGAAACTAGCGGGATCAACCTGGGGTGCTAGTCAAGCACTCCTGAGGATGTCCACCCTGGTACTATGCTATTCCACTGCGGAGTATTGCTTTCTAGTGTGGGGTAGAAGCAAGAACGTTGAGAAGGTATATGTGAAACCTCGCGAGTCCATGCACATAGTGTCAGGAACGCTGACAACAACGCCTAGAGAAAGAGGCCTGATAATGGAAGCAATCCAGCCCTCCAATGTCCAGAGGGATGTCAAGCACACAATGGACGGTGCCCCACTAGAAAAAGAAAAAAAAAGATGGTTGAATTAAAAATATTTAGACGAAAAAACCACGAACCCAGCGCTCAGTACTGACCAATAGCCACTCCGCAACACCGGGGCTATTGGTCAGTACTGTGACGAGCGATTTTCTTTCACTGCGTGTTTCTTTATCATTCGTCAGCGTCTCGGTTCAAAACCACTTCAAACCTAGTGGACGAGACATATATATTTGCCAAGGCAGATTAACACCTCAAGTAAGATAATCAAAACATGGACAGCCTTTCTCCAATAAAGCTCCAAATCTTTCTAACGGAAATTCTGGTCGTTAGGTGGGAAACATTTCCATTGTATAACGGAACATTCACTTTCAGCTTAAGGCTTATTTACCTGTTCAAATTGTCTGCCCATTGTATTCATGCCACCTGCTAATTACCTTTTCCAAACAAGTCGCCATCGTGCATATGCCCTGAGGTCCTTGTCTCGTTCAAGAGTCGCTTAATTGCAATTACTGTTCTTGTCTCTCCGGCAATTCTCCGTTATTCTTTCTTACCAAAGCATCTGGATATCATTGGCTATCTAAAACAGGAAGATTCTTCGGATTGGCTATTCCCATAATTCAGACGCTCTTTTCCATTTCATAAAACCAAATTCATCTAGGAATCTTATCACACACACGCTAAGAAGCCCACGAGAAAAGAGCTATCTCTCCAATTTCAAACTTGTAAAAGTTTGTCTATCTCGGCTGGAGGTAAAATGAATTATTGGTTAACATTCAAAGTTGAACGAGATATTACTGTGAATTCAATTTAATCTATTATTAATATTATAGTTTGTGTATATATTTTAATTGTGCTATTCCATGGATGTTCGTAAGTTGGAATACCTGTACAAAACTATATCTATATGTATCTTATTCTATAGTTAACAGTTGTTTATGATCAATGTTATTAATTTCATTTATATTCAATATGCATATTGCTTGAATGTCTGTACCCCACCGCCAATCGCCGGCCACACATCATAACCTCAATTATAATTAATAAAAATAAATAAAGAAATACCAGGGACACAACCCTGTTAAATTCTCATCATGTAAGATAGCTCGACTGTCAGTTGATGTTTAAACAATATACTAACTCCCATTATCATGAAGTTACTGCTTCTCCTTGCCTTTGTCGGCAAATAAAGGCTATTATGATGTGTCGCTCAAGGACGATTCGGTGGCGAAAGACAAACTCGATTGGCTCTAAGACCTTGTTGTTTTAACTCTTAAATTGAAGGTCCTTGTCCTGATCCTTGTCCTGATCCTGATTCCTGGCCATTTTCCTGGTCCTTTTCCGTGTCGTTGGAGCACCCAGTTGTGCCGAATCCCTGCATCCCAGTCCTTGAACAGCGGTAAACCCCTGATGTCAGCCTAACTACAACACACTGTTGTGATGTCCAGAAAACTCTGCAAAGCAGGCGCCAACCCTGGAACTAGCTGATACATTTGCCTCAGTCAAGCAAGCCGACGGATAAAGATAAGCCAAACGGGCTTATACCATTTTCAAATGTATTTTCCACGGACATATATGATTATATCAAAGCAAACAAATAAATATATAATAGATTAGATCCCTCAATTAGAGCTATTCTTCCTGATATCAAATAAATACTTATTCTTCTATCTTTTCCTGTAACAATCTAATTAAACTTTATGTATAGAATTGTTATTAGTGCATTGGGCGTTACTATTGTCTTGACTCACTTGTTATTAATACACTTAAGTTATAAGGGACCCTAAGGCAATTCTTGATCTCCCCTAGATTAAACCTGAGCCGTTTGTGATATAGGTTGAGTGGTGCAGCTGGTAACGAGAGCCATAGCGCGCGTACTAGTTCGAATCCAGACCATTGAGCTATCGGTTGGACTCGATCCCACAAATTAACACACACAACCCGCCACAAAAATGGTAGGCTCGTCCGGGATTATGAATCTTTAATATAATATAATATGTGAGTCATTAATTTAGATATAATATTTAAACACCCATTATTTACTTCTGCTACTATCTCAATTTAACAATAGCATTCTATTACATTGGGGGCTCGTAAATATATCTACCTTAAATCAAACCAATCAATAAATCATTTGATTAATTAATTACAAATATCATAGGGAAGAAATCTTATTTATTATTGAAAAGTCACTGTGGTTACATTTGAAATTGGAACATGCCCATTTTTCTATATTTTCACTAATCTATAATTAGTTTACTAACACTGATTTATGATTATGATTATGACAACCATGTTAATTTAATTATGCATAGTTAGGCAACGTAATTTTAAAGCAGTTTACAAAACATAAATTGTTATTTCATTGCCACTTTTTTTATGCCATTGTTGCCATAAATTCTGGACCTTCAGCCGAGAATACCCCCCCCCCCTTCCGAGAGCACCCCCCCCCCCCCTTCAAAAATTAAGTTAAACAAATCTTAATTAAAAATTACAGTCACTCTAACTTCAAGTTAGGTCATCTTGCAAGTTGTTGTTTACACGTGTAACGGTAAATAGTATTATCTCTCTATTGACACGAGCACGCCAAATTAAGCCCCAGGCAATAACTACTCTTTCTAAGTACTGGGTCACTGTGTGTGTCATATATTGAAATTTGGCTAGCGAAACCTAGCACTTTTCAACAGCGTGTTGTCACTTACTTCACTATCATTCATTATCTGTGCTTCAGAATTCTTCATTCATATTTAACCCTTACTGGCAAAGTTCCATTCGTCTGCTTTCTGCCCTACTCTTTCTGGTTCAATTCCATCTATCGCATCATTCTCATTCACCTTCTGCAGTTGTTCAATCTGTAATTAATCAGCCATGGCTACTGGTGTTACAATAAGACGCGAGTTTATCCAGTTAGGAAAAGAATTAGGCCTATCAGGTGAACAGTTATCCGCCTACGTGACGGAGAACGCAGAAGGGAGATTGCCAGACTGGAAGGAGAGGAAAAGAGGAAACATGAACATGAATATTCTTTGAAAGAGCTCAGAAACAAGGAGCTGGAAATGGATCTGGAGACAGAGAGAGAGCGTACCCGCCAAAAGGAAATTGAAATGTCTTTAACAAGAGACATGGCAGAAAACAGACTCTCTACCCATAGCCCCATTCCATCTAGTCAGGGTAATGGGAGCATTGATAAAGTAATGTCGTTCCCAGTAGAAACTTTCAACCCACACATTGAAGGGATTGATCAATGGTTAACGCGATTCCAGGAGTTAGCGATCTCATATGATCTTCCGGAGGATAAATGGGCACTCAAAGCGTCTCAGCATCTCAAGGGCAAAGCCTATGATGTATATACTCGCCTGACACAGGACAACAAAAATAACTTTCAGGAGTTAAAGTCATCCCTATTGAGACACTTTGATGTCAGCGCAGAATCATATCGTAGAAGATTCCGAACATTAAAGAAGGACAGACATGAAACATACCACCAGTTGGCAGATCACCTACAACTCAGCCTCCAACAATGGTTGAAACTATCTGGCAACCCAGACACCTATGAGGGATTAAACCAGCTTATCATGGTGGAACAGCTGAGAGATGCAATGCCCCTGGATGTCCGTCGTTTTGTCGATGAGCAAGGCGCTCATAAACTGGACGATATAGTAACATGTGCTGACCGGTTTGCGACAGCGCAAGAAAATCACCTCACCGAAAAGAGACAACACCAGATTCAGAAACCGCCCACCTCATATGAAGATAGAGCTACATCTCCACCACCATATGAAAAGAAGAATAACAATAACCAATACGAAAGAAGTAACACAACACAACACAAACAACACGTATACTGCAAGAACTGTAATATGAAGGGACATTTGACAGAGGAATGCCGTCGCGACAACAAACGTAACGGTCCTCAAAAGGGAAAACCTGTCAGTGTAAACGTAGGCCGCACAGTTGGGAACCACCCACTTCATAAAACAAAAGAATCTTCGAATCACCCTCCAGTCATTGACACAGTCAAAGTAAATGGACGGAATGTGACCGTTCTCTACGACACGGGATTAGACTATCACGCGGTTGTAGCACGAGACTTGGTTCGGCCGGACCAATTCACAGGCGAGATTATCGAGATTCAATGCGCCACTACAGACAGCCCATCTCTGCCACTTCCGATAGCTAATGTCGAGATATCATCTCCATACGTAGTAGGAACTATACCTGCAGCTGTACTAGATGCTCCTACTCACCCTCTCATCCTTGGATGCAAATACGTATTTCTCGGAACGCCCAAACACCCATTTCATGCCTGTCACATAAGGACAAGAGCACAGGATCAACGGAATATGCCGCCGTTATCACAAAATCCTGGACCAAAGGAAATGAAGAAGGCACAGACCGAGGACACGACTCTCTCGCGCTACTTCGCCAAACTGACGGAAGCTAGTGACAAAAATAAAAAGGGAGAATTCATAATACAACATGAGTTGTTATACAGAGTCTCTGGCAAAAAACGCCATCAGCTCGTGTCCTTACACATCGCCGACAGATTCTAGACATGGGACACAACATACCTTTCAAAGGACATGTGGGAATCGCTGCCACAACGGAGCGCATCTCAGCCCACTATTTCTGGCCTGGTATTTCGGATGACATCAAGAGCCATATAAAGTCATGTCAAAAATGCCAATGGAAACCAGATCAAACAAGCACAGCTCCAGTAACCTTAGGTTCGATTAGGACTGTAAACACTCCCGTTCAATACACGGGCGCAAACATCATGAGACATTATTCACGCACAAAGAGACGGAATAAAAATGATCTCAAGCGATGGAATCAAGATGATACATGGAAATGGACTCACAAGGTTTCACGAAATTGGAGTCAGAATGATACCAGGAAACGCAGCAAAAATGTTTCATACAATCTGGATCAAAATGAGGCCAAGAAACGGAATCCAAATGTATCAAAGATATGGAATCAACACGATACCAAGAAAAGAAATCAAAATGATGCCAAGATAAGGAATCATAATTTTGCCAAGCAACGAAATCAGAGAGAAACAATAACTCCTGAATTTAAAAATGTTGGACAAACCAGGAACGCTTCACACTGCGAGGACAATTTCTGCGCTATAAAAAGGACTCTGACGTCACAAACCGTGCTGCGCTTACCTGACCCCAACACACCTTACATTACGAGGACTGCCGCAAGCAAAATAGGAATAACCTCTACTTTGCTATAACCTGACCTCAATGACCCGACAATCGTTCATCTCTTATCCGATGACGTCACAACAACATAACTGTACCTGCAGTACTATCTTATTGTCCACGTTTCTCAGATGATTTTAAACTAGACTTAATTTTAATCTCACAAGGAGATTTTTCAAGAGGGGGAGAATGTGACGAACGATTTTCTTTCACTGTGTGTTTCTTTATCATTCGTCAGCGTCTCGGTTCAAAACCACTTCAAACCTAGTGGACGAGACATATATATTTGCCAAGGCAGATTAACACCTCAAGTAAGATAATCAAAACATGGACAGCCTTTCTCCAATAAAGCTCCAAATCTTTCTAACGGAAATTCTGGTCGTTAGGTGGGAAACATTTCCATTGTATAACGGAACATTCACTTTCAGCTTAAGGCTTATTTACCTGTTCAAATTGTCTGCCCATTGTATTCATGCCACCTGCTAATTACCTTTTCCAAACAAGTCGCCATCGTGCATATGCCCTGAGGTCCTTGTCTCGTTCAAGAGTCGCTTAATTGCAATTACTGTTCTTGTCTCTCCGGCAATTCTCCGTTATTCTTTCTTACCAAAGCATCTGGATATCATTGGCTATCTAAAACAGGAAGATTCTTCGGATTGGCTATTCCCATAATTCAGACGCTCTTTTCCATTTCATAAAACCAAATTCATCTAGGAATCTTATCACACACACGCTAAGAAGCCCACGAGAAAAGAGCTATCTCTCCAATTTCAAACTTGTAAAAGTTTGTCTATCTCGGCTGGAGGTAAAATGAATTATTGGTTAACATTCAAAGTTGAACGAGATATTACTGTGAATTCAATTTAATCTATTATTAATATTATAGTTTGTGTATATATTTTAATTGTGCTATTCCATGGATGTTCGTAAGTTGGAATACCTGTACAAAACTATATCTATATGTATCTTATTCTATAGTTAACAGTTGTTTATGATCAATGTTATTATTTCATTTATATTCAATATGCATATTGCTTGAATGTCTGTACCCCACCGCCAATCGCCGGCCACACATCATAACCTCAATTATAATTAATAAAAATAAATAAAGAAATACCAGGGACACAACCCTGTTAAATTCTCATCATGTAAGATAGCTCGACTGTCAGTTGATGTTTAAACAATATACTAACTCCCATTATCATGAAGTTACTGCTTCTCCTTGCCTTTGTCGGCAAATAAAGGCTATTATGATGTGTCGCTCAAGGACGATTCGGTGGCGAAAGACAAACTCGATTGGCTCTAAGACCTTGTTGTTTTAACTCTTAAATTGAAGGTCCTTGTCCTGATCCTTGTCCTGATCCTGATTCCTGGCCATTTTCCTGGTCCTTTTCCGTGTCGTTGGAGCACCCAGTTGTGCCGAATCCCTGCATCCCAGTCCTTGAACAGCGGTAAACCCCTGATGTCAGCCTAACTACAACACACTGTTGTGATGTCCAGAAAACTCTGCAAAGCAGGCGCCAACCCTGGAACTAGCTGATACATTTGCCTCAGTCAAGCAAGCCGACGGGATAAAGATAAGCCAAACGGGCTTATACCATTTTCAAATGTATTTTCCACGGACATATATGATTATATCAAAGCAAACAAATAAATATATAATAGATTAGATCCACTCAATTAGAGCTATTCTTCCTGATATCAAATAAATACTTATTCTTCTATCTTTTCCTGTAACAATCTAATTAAACTTTATGTATAGAATTGTTATTAGTGCATTGGGCGTTACTATTGTCTTGACTCACTTGTTATTAATACACTTAAGTTATAAGGGACCCTAAGGCAATTCTTGATCTCCCCTAGATTAAACCTGAGCCGTTTGTGATATAGGTTGAGTGGTGCAGCTGGTAACGAGAGCCATAGCGCGCGTACTAGTTCGAATCCAGACCATTGAGCTATCGGTTGGACTCGATCCCACAAATTAACACACACAACCCGCCACAAGTACTAACCCGTGGGCACCAGCACCTGCAGGTCAGTACTGAACAATAGCTACTCCATTATTATTACAAAATGTAGATTTGAAATCTGGTCAATTGCTTGTTACACTAATACTCTTAACTCACTCAATCCTAGAGAGTTTTGCTACTTTTCAAAATTGGAAAAAAATGTATTAAAAATAAGCATTAAATAGAGAGTTTTATTCAACTACCATTAACGTGCAAAAACCAAAAGCATTAATTTTGATACTATGCATACAATTTGTCTCATAAAAATGTAATAAATAGACATGGATTAAAAGTAACCCGGGTAACATACTGATATAGTCAGTGTTAGGGTTGAGTGAGTTAAATTCAACCACTCCCACCCACCCCCACCTCCATGAACTCCCTAATTTGGACTACATAAAACTACTCACCTGGCGCAACTTTGGATAATGTTGACACAAACTACGAACACCGAGGCAGACAAGAACACAAAACCCAGCAGACGGCAGATACAAAACTCTCTCTGCCACCACAAATCCAACACGGAAAAGTATATTGGTCGCAGGAAGGAAAGGAACCACCATCAGCACAACACCCAAAGCAACTGGCCTGGAAAAGATGGATGGTAGACTAAAATAACGGTAGAAAGGAGTGGAGAAGCTTAAATCTAATGAAAAAATACAAATGATTTGGAAGTTTTGGGTTTTCCCTTAATTAACTCTTTCAGTGTCATTGGACACACTGTGCAGCCAGAGCAGAATCTGTTCTATTGGCCAATGGCCGCACAGTGCGGTCGGTCTTGAAAGGCAAAAATAATAATGTAATCCAATCCTACTTTCTACAAAAATACTATAAATTGAACCAATGGTATCATTTCTTTCATCAGAACATTAAATTGGCCCTAGGGGGGTATTTTAATTGAGATTTTGCGCCGAATTCAAATGTCGCTTTGTCATAGTCTTAGCTTGTCAATCTCATGCTGCCTCAATCAGGTGTCAGCCATTTTGTAACGAAAATGCAAATATAGCCTCAGTGCCGAAAGAGTTAACAAAATTGATCAATAAGACACTAAATGTAAATCATAGGACACAGGTAAAAAAACAAAACAAAAAAAACAAAAAACAAACAAACAGAAAAACTGTGAGTCTGAAATTGACTCCAATTGTCACTTGCAATTCCTGAGACTAAGACTGATTGGATGAAGCTATAACCAGCATCAATACATGCCTGAAGGCAAAAATCAAGTTGCCCTCTGGTTTGTGGACACGGATCAGAAAATTAAAAAAAAAAAAAAAAAACGATTAAAAAATATATGTCATTACACAATACTACTAACAATAGTGCAAATCATTGCGACCAGTTTATTACTGTAAAAGCTTCTTTTTGTTTCTTAGCTCACTTTGTGTTTAAGCCTTACTTATTACCTTTTTTGGAGAATTGGAAATTTTTTTTTTTTTGTTTTAACTACTGAAGAGCCCACAATATTTGCAGGAAAATAAAGGCTATTACAAACAGTGACTCATCTATTTTAATTATTATTCTACTGCATTGTGTAAATTAACATAGATCAAGACGAATCTTTTGAGCTATCAACGATCTCAAATTGGTCTGGTAATAAAGTTTGTAGGCATTTGCAAATGAATCTGGGAACGCGGTGGACAGATGGTGAAATCCAATGTCAAATTAAGAGCTGATCATTATGCCCTAGAGGAACTTTGTGCGGCTATGTGGTCTTGTGGTATGACACTCACTTTCAGATTGAAAGGTCCTGGGTTCAAACCTCGCTCAGTGCATCGCTGAGTCCTTGGAAAAGGCTCTTTACTCACATTCTCTTACCGTACTCATGTGTAAAATGAGTACCCGGTTGTTAACAGCATTGTCTCTGTCGGAAATAATAATATCGCCGAACAGGCGTCATATCTCATTCTATATATTTTGTGTTGCTGTTGGTCAGGGACCCTTTGTAAAGCGCTTTGAGCACATTTGATATTGCGCTATATAAAGGCTTGTTTTAATTTTAAAAAGGCTTGCAAGTTAGTGTCGTAGTGTCTCCAGAGGGCGATGTGGAATTGTCTTTCCCCTTGCAAGTTACTACTTTATCAATCTGTAAAAAAAGTTTTATGATTCTTATATTTGCCAGTAATACTATGTTCATTGGCAAAATTTTAACATGGGCTAAACAGAATAATAATGAAGCATTTATAATGCGCACACTTCCACTCAAAGGTGCTCAGTGCGCTGTGAAAAAAAAACAACAAAAGAAAAGAAAACAAAACAAAAAAAACAGTTACAATCAATAGTTTATCAATGCACAAATTAAACTACACACTACAGACTAAAAGGCACGGGTTTTCAGATTCTTTTTAAAAAATTTCAAATAAAGGGCTGGATCTAGTTTTAAAACTTATGCTATTCCATAACCGAGGGGCACTGATAGAGAAAGATTTACTGTTAAATTTGTTTGAAAATTTTCATACATTAAGCAATTAAGAGTCAGCAGATCTAAAAAGCTTGCATTGGTTTATTTATAGGGAGAAGTTAGGTCTTGTATGTAAGGAGGGAAAATCTCGTTCATGGATTTATATGCATAACAAAGAATCTTAAAATCATTTCGAAACTTTACTGGCAAACCGGTGAAGAACAATTTGAACCCCCAACCCTATAGATAGAATGAAGTTGACGTCACTCGGGTCTTTGTTATTGTTTTTTGCCATCCACTTTTATGAGTAATTCTCACTAAACTGTATTAACCAGACTATAAACATTCAAGGTTACACATAATTTTTGTGTTGTTCCATTATACCTCCTGGTAGCAATGTTGTGAGCATCTAAGCCAAGCACATACTATCTATATTTTTTAAAGACTAGATTGATCTTTTGCCTTACCCAGACCTGCCAAATTGAAAACTTCAAATTTAGTTATTTTTATGTCATTTTTTAGTAATTTGACAAGGAAATTCGTAATTTCTGAAAAGTGTACGAACAACCACAATATTATTATTATTAATATTATTATTATTATTATTATTATTATTATTATTATTATTATTATTATTATTATTATTATTATTATTATTATTATTATTATCATCATTATAGTAGTAGTAATAGTAGTAGTAGTAGTAGTAGTAGTAGTAGTAGTAGTTGCTGTTGTTGTTCTTCTTCTGCTTATCATTCTTATTATTATTTAAGTATTACTAAGAATTAAAAATTCGTAATTTTCCATAAAAGGTCGTATTTGGCCATGAAATTTGTCTAAAATTCGTAAAATTCCGAAAAATTTGTTAGATTCGGCAGGTATGCTTACCTGGCAGCATCCTTTTGAAGGCCTTTGAGACAAGCCCAAGCCATGAGCCCCAAAAAGCTCCAAAATGCCAAGACGGGCACAATGCGAGGGTCCGCCAATGAAGTGATGGTCGGAACACATCCCATGGACCAATCAAAACACAACCAATGGGGAGACAAAAGGATCCAAGTGTTTATCGCGTACAGGTAGTTGTAGTTTAAAGTCTGATTGATGAAAATGGAAGGAAGGAATTTAGATCTAACATGATAAAAAACGCAAAATATAAATAAATACAAGAAATAAAGAAAAAAAAAAAAAAGAGTAGAAAAAGAATAAATTCTTTCTAAGAGGTGAATTTTGAAAAAAAATTAATAGATGAATACTAAATACATAAATGGAAGAGAAAGCGGGGAAGACCCAAAGAAACCTGGTGAAAAACGATGGAGAAAGAATTAAAGGATGCAGGCCTGTCCTGGAATACAGCCACCCCGAAAGCAGCCGATCGCAAAAAATTGAATGTCTGGTGGATGCCCTATGTGCCTCAAGGCCCGGAGAGGATTAAGTAAGTAGTAGAAATAAATAAATAAATTTAAAAAATAAAATAAAACAATAAATAAAAAAATATATTATGTGATTTTCAAATGAACACGATGCAGTCTTGATTTGGGTGGAAGTCAAGCAACAATGCGAAGAGGAATATCTTTTATATTCTTTATCTTATTAATCTATTTAGCTATTAATGTGATTATATGTGGTCTAGTGGTATGACACTCGCTTTCGGATCGGAAGGTCCTGGGTTTGAGCCTCGCTTGGCGCATAGTTGAGTCCTTGGAAAAGACTCTTTACACACATTCTCTTACTGTACTCAGGTGTAAAATGAGTACCTGGCTGTTAACAGCGTTGTCTCTGTTGGACAAAATTGTATTATCGCCTACTAGGCTTCATGTCTCGTTCTTTATGTTATGAGTTGCTGTTGGTCAGGACCCTTTGTAAAGCACTTTGAGCATGTTTAGTGGATGTTGCGCTATATTGAAAGCTCAACTTTTTTTTCTTTTTAAAATTTCATTTTCAATTGTCTTTCAGTAATTTTTAAAAGAAAAAAAAATTGAAATCATGATGGTTCTGCTACGAAAAGGGTCTTTTGTCCTTAATTCTCCCAAACATGTGTAAACAAGGTATTGAAAATTGAAAAAAAAACAAAATCGTGTCATATTTTTATTGAAATACTCAGCACTTTGTCATTAAATCTTATGAACAACTTAGAAATCGACTTGTGGAAAATTCATAATTCTCCCGTCATTGGTAATATAGAAAAATATTTGAAATGATTTTCAAACCTAATAAACTAGTGATTAATTGACTGTGTTATTGGACTGTAGATTAAAGATTATTAACTTATTTATAACTTTCACTTCAATTTCTGCATATGGCATAATAATAAATTAGGCAGACACATTACACTTAATGAAATGGACATTTTACTCAAAATGGTTTGCTGGGAGAATCAGTTAAATTTAATTCTCTCTCTCTCTCTCTCGAGCTCACCCTCATTGAAAATCAAACAAATTTGTTCAATTTTTCACGCATATGAATTTGAGAGAGTTAAAACAACGAATATACACTTTCATTTTATTCATTCTCTATATTTCATAACCATGCTCTATTCACATCACCATTCAGTTTCACGCCAAATCAGACAAGCCTACTTTAACAACAAATTCGTAAATTACTTGTGAGAGTAAATTTTCGATTTTTAAAGTTATACCATAGCGCCTACAATTTATATCTCCCAAAAATTATGAATTCTTAAACTTCAAGATCGCAGGTTTTCCCCCAAATGCACATTACTTATTCCTATCCTCACTTACAACCCGTGTGGTGTGTGGGGTCCCATCAACTGAGAGGGTACAAGAATAGCCCAACGATAAGCCAGCGTGTTGTAAAAGGCGACTAATAGTGTGTTACTCCCCCTTTTTTTCAGTCACCTGGTCCTCCAGGTTGGGGGTTGTCGAAGGGTGTCGAAGTGGTAAGACATGGAATGAGATAAAAAAAGTTAGCTCAGGATAGAGAAGGATGGAAACTGTTTGTCTGTGGCCTATACCCTGACCCAGGGTGAAAAAGGCAATGATGATGATGATGATAATGATGATCGTCACTCACCCTGTATAGAGTTCCATTGACAAAGGACTGGGGGTTGTCGTGGACCTGGAATGTAGGCGGGGAGGAGCCCATGATTCTCCATCTTATCGACAACAAAACAATGGCAGACATGGACAGGAAGACAACACGTTTTGCCAGTGAGAACATCCATGGAGGGTGGCCGCCATTCTGTCAACATTGGAGAGAAATCTAAATTTGCTTGTTTTTAGACGTTGTTTTGTTTTTCTTTCTCTTCTTTTTTTTTTTGTTTTTTTTTTTGTTTGTTTTGTTTTGTAGAATATTATAGCAATATTTTTAGTCATACCATCCTTCTTTAAAAAAATAATAAATTGAGAAGAACAAAGGGTGCTTATAATAATAATAATAATAATAATAATAATAATAATAATAATAATAATAATAATAATAATAATAATAATAATATGACAATACTATAACAATTTTAAAATATATTCCCCTAAGTTTTTAAAACTATTATTATTACTATTATTATTATCATCACCATCATCATCATCATTATTATTATCATCATTATTATTATCATTATTATTATTATAATTATTATTATTATTATTATTATTATTATTATTATTATATTTTTATTATTATTAATATTATTATTATTATTATTATTATTATTATTATAATCATTATCATATGATCTTTCCATTTTTGAAACTTTGCGACAAGCAGTGATAAAACAACTCCAAATAAGATATGATAAAATTGTTTTGAATCTGGAAACCTAAAAAAAAAAAAATAGAGAGAAAAAACGCCCCTAAGGAAAAAGAAAAAGAAACATCAAATATCTTACTTTGTGTTTTGCAGCTGTCCCGTTAGAATTATTCAATGTTGATGAAGATGATGACGATGATGAATGGGATTGAGACAAAGGTGATGATGATATGGAGTCACCCAATTTTGAGTATTTTCTTAGTCCAAACACTTCGCCAAGATCAATTTGGCATATGGACATCACGTCATACGCGCAACACACACCCTGTTAAAAAAATTTTAAAAACCAGACAGAATAATAAATAAATTGACATGAATGTGTATCGAAAATATTTCAATAAATGAGAGAAAAGTCTTTACCTTCAACCATCATTTTTCTTGATATACCTTAGCAATCAACTTATTTGTTCACATGATTGGACAATGGAACAAATTTGTTCAACGTCCATTAGTGTTCCATCATAATAAATTGAGAAGAACTGTTAACACTAAGAATTCATGAATCCAAAAGGTCAATTTTATACTTTTTATTCACTTACAGAATTAACAAATACACTTTAATGAAAAAAATAACCAATCTATTGTTTAAAAGAAAAAAGGGTTGGGGGTTAAAATTGTTCAGTGCGGTCTGTGTTTCGTACCCAAAAGGTACGAAGTTCGAGTACCCGCCTCGTTGTGTGGCCTTGAGCAAGTCAGCTCGCCCTAGCTCACTTTGCGGCGCTACACTGTGGCTAATGCCTGGTTTATTCCATTCTTCCCTTGGAATAGACCCTGAAGACGAATTTCCCCTTGGGGATGAATAAAGGGAATTTTATTTATTTATTTATTTAAATCTGATGTGTATAACTTTGATGGTAAAAGCATTTTTTTTTCTTAATATATTCTTTTAAATGGCATGATCTTACAATGACAGTTATTCCTTGTTCCTTGCTAAATGTTGCCAGACCACACAGGACTGTGCTGATAATGAGATGTTGCAACGAGAAGGCGGTGGGCCGACTTGATTGTTCTGTGAAGATGAAAGAGATAAAGTTAATAGGGGTGGGAGAGTCTTAGACGGTATGAAGTGGCTCGAAACCAGAAGACGATAAAGGTTCAGATGAGGATGAGGGTGATGATGATGATGATGATGATGATGATGATGATGATAATGATGATGATGATGATGATGATGATGATAATGATTATTATTCATTGGACATACCTCCTGTGCATCCCTTGACGTAAACCAAGAAAGACAAGATGAAAAATAGAGCACATAGAAGATCGGCCCTGCCTACAATTCCTGCAACCTGGAAGCAAACAATAAAATTCGATTGTTACATTTGGACTCTATCTTATTGAAATTGAAAAATATTTTCACTAATATTAGACCCAGCAGGGCTGCCAAAGTCAAAATGAGTAACATATTTGGGCTGAAAAGCGGGGGGACAGACTACGGGGTTGGTGATATCAAAGGTAATCATGGCATAAATGGCAATGATAATGAAAGGGGGTATGGAAAAATTATATTGATATAGATGATAATAAAGCATATATACTCTAAAAGCAAGTGTTTGTGGTCGCCAGACTGGACACTTGACAAAAGAATTATGGCTACAAGGAGAAAACCTCCCATGGGCATTTGACAAATAGCATAACACGACATTACAAAGAATTACTCTTCCACATAGAGCGATATATATATATATATATATATATATATATATATATATATATATATATATATATATATATATATATATAATATATCTGGTCCTTTTTTTAGGGAGGAGGGACAAATTAAAAGTTGGACAACATATATATGTTTTAATATTTTGTAAAGAAAAAAAAAGGAAATAAAATAAAAATAATAATAATAATAATAATAATATAAATAATAATAATAATAATAATAATCATAATAATCTTGAGCTTTTAAATAGCGCAATATCCACTAAACATGCTAAGAGTGCTTTACAAGAGGTCCCTGGCCAACAGCAACTCATAACATATAGGACGGGACATGATTCCTGTTAGGCGATACTACATTTTTTTCAGACACAGCCAACACTGTTAATGGTCAGGTACTCATTTTACACCGGAGTACTGTGAGATAAAGTGAGTAAAGAGTCTTTTCCAAGGACTCAACTATTCGCTAAGTGAGGCTCAAACCTAGTACTTTCCGATACGAAAGCGAGTGCCATACCACAAGAGCACATAGCTGCACATAATAAAAACAATAACAATAATATTTCATCGCATCTCAAAAAGGATTTATGTTTAACAGACGTGTTGTAATTTACACATCAAAATTGATAAATTAAAATCTACAAATAACAAAATGAAAAAAAAAAAAAAAAAAAAGAAATAAACAAAAAAACAAAAACAAAAACAAAAACAAAAGAAATTGAAACACAAAATAGAGAGGTCAGGTAAAGGCTCTATTCAATTCTAGATTATTTTTTTTAAATTCGAATTTGCTTCTTTCACGTCACTGAACATAACACACACACACACACACACACACACACACACACACACACACACACACACACACACACACAAAATACTATCTTCCCTACAGCCTCACTTACACTTTCAGTGTGTACTGGATGGACCGCAAACAGGAGAGCACACATAAAGCTGAGAGAGTCTACCGGTTGCCCACCACTCGTCTCTGTCTTCATCCCGTGCTTTCCTAGAGGTGATCTTCCACCCTGACTAGTGTGGCCATTCTTTGACGACTTGTCAACCTGGAAAACAAAACGTTTCAACGTTTAAGTTAACTCACTCAACCCTAACACCCACTATATCCGTAGTATACCCAGGGTTACTTTTATGTATTACATTTATTGCCTATTTAATACATTTTGCTGAGACAAATTATAGGCATAGTATCAAAGCTAATGTTCTTAATTTTTACATATTAATGGCAATTGAATAAAACTATCTATGTACATGCTCATTTTTAATTTTTTTAAATTCTAGTTTTGAAAAACAGCAAACATCTCTAGGATTGGGTGAGTTAAAACCCTTTTCAACACATGATAGGATACTTAACTCTTTAACAGTGACACAGAATAGCTTTCAAATTATAATTTCTCCAATTGTTTATCTGGATAATAGTGATACAGAATAGCTTTCAAATTATAATTTCTCCCATTGTTTATCTGGATAATAGTGAGACAGAATAGCCTTCAAATTATAATTTCTCCAATTGTTTATCTGGATAATAGTGAGACAGAATAGCTTTCAAATTATAATTTCTCCCATTGTTTATCTGGATAATAGTGAGACAGAATAGCTTTCAAATTATAATTTCTCCCATTGTTTATCTGGATAATAGTGACACAGAATAGCTTTCAAATTATAATTTCTCCAATTGTTTATCTGGTCCTTAATTGTAAATATATTTATTATTATAAAGCGGTAAAAAGTAATTCTTCAGAGCCATTATGTCCATACACCCAAAGTTTATCCTGGTTTCTGTTGCAAATGAATAGACAATGGAAATTGCTTGCTACCCTTTGGATATGACACTTGCCTATTGCAAAGTATTTTCCCCTAGATCTAACAGACCAACCTACCCAATCACTGGAGAGAAAGATAAAGTGAGTAAATGTGACTCATATTATATAAGGGAACAACACAAAACAAACAACAGTTCGGCCCTTCGCCTTCATCAGGAGACAAACAACAAAGAAGAAAAAGAAAGAAGAAAAAAAAAGAGGAAGAAGAAGAAAAAGAAGAAGAAGAAGAAGAAGAAGAAGAAGAAGAAGAAGAAGAAGAAGAAGAAGAAGAAGAAGAAGAAGAAGAAGAAGAAGAAGAAGAAGAAGAAGAAGAAGAATAAGAAGACGACGAAGAATGATAATAACAATAAAAACAACTTCCAACATTTTTATAATATCAATGGGAAAAAAAAACATAAACAACATAGACAATTTCAACTATGGTGACGAGTGTTCACTGCTCAATACAATGCCCAGATCATAACAAAACTACGATGTTGAATCATAACAATGGCCCTATGCTTGTTATTGTACCTCACTAAAATTGTAGTACATACACATGCACACATACACAATAGAAATAAAAATTCGACACACTCACTGAATATCCACTGTTTGGTCCATGGAGTATCAAGCAGAAAAAGTCTAGTAAAATGATGGAGACCAGACCGTGTAGAATGATGTTGACAATGTGGAACCCCTCTGGATGAAGTCCGCCTGCCAACCAATAATTCCATCTGGGATGAATAAAATTTTTTTTTTAAATCTTGAGCTTTTATATAGCACAATATCCACTAAATAAGCTCAAAGCGCTTTACATGAGTCCCTGAACAACAGCAACACTTAACATGTAGGACGTGGCATGACGCCTGTTAGAGGATATTACAATTTTTTTCGGACAGAGACAACGCTGTTAACAGCCAGGTACTTGTTTTACACCCGAGTACGGTGAGAGAATGTGAGTAAAGAGTCTTTTCCAAGGACTCAACGATGCGCCGAGTAAAGCTCAAACCCAGGACCGTTTGATCCGAAAGCGAGTGTCATAATACAAGACCACATAGCCGTACAATGATGACAATAAACGAGACAATTCATAACTTCACAATGTAGCGTGGTATAGTTGCTCGGACTCGGGGTTCTAACAGATAGTTAATAACACTTCTGTAAAATGGATTAAAAAGCAAAATATAGATACCAGTAGCCTGTACCAGAAACATTTTATCCACTGAAATACTTTTTTTTTTTTAATTGATCTTTTATATAGCAGAATATCCACTAAATGTGCTCAAAGCACTTTACAAGGGGTCCCTGGCCAACAGCAATATTTAACATCCAGGACGGGACATGACGCCTGTTAGGCAATTTTACAATTTTTTTTTCGGACAGAGACAGAATATGAGTAAAGAGTCTTCTCCAAGGACTCAACTATGTGCTGAGCGAGGCTCGAACCCAGGACCTTCCGATCCGAAAGCGAGTGTCATACCACTAGACCACATAGCTGCATACGCTTGTACACTCATTTGGATGTTAATGTTCTCTCCATCTAGAAGAGTTTGAAGTTCTTCTTGACGATACTCAATGTCATAGAGACTAAATAAACAAACTATATTAGAGCACATCTGTATCACTCTGAAACTATACACTGCATCTATACCAAATAAAATTAAGTAAAACACAAACTTTGCAGTTGGGGATTTTATAAAGAACTGAACAAGTGTGTATGAAAGGTGCCAGACAAAGCAAGAAAGAAAAATACAAGAAAAAAAAAAACATCCCCAAAAATCAGTCGACCTCGTCTGGGGATGGAACCTCAGACTGTCGGATTACCGGTCAGACGTGCTACCATTACACGTAATGGTAACACATCTGACCGGTAATCAGAAGATAATAATAATAATAATAATAATAATAATAATAATAATAATAATACAGCGCTCATTCTCGTGTAAAACACAAGCCCTGGGCACTTTTTTAATAACAAAAAACAAACAAAAAAAAAAAAAAAGAATTCATTGCCAAATCAAGGATTCATAGAGCCAATAAAAGCAAATACAGTAAAGATGTGTCTTGTGATTCTTTTTAAAGGCAGGTAAAGACTTACACTCCCTCAGACCATGTGGTAGTTCATTCCAAATCTTGGGGCCGAAACAAGCAAACGATCTATCACCAAATTGATCTGAGGCAAAAGCATAACTAACATCTAAGTAGGCAGCAAACTCACCTAAAAGTCAATATTGTCAAAGGACGATATGATTTGTGACTAGTATTTGTGAGCTTCTTGCCCCAAAAGTCATGGATGAGAAGGTCAGATAAAGGTCGACTAGGGTCAAGGTCCTTGTTGCCAACAACTGCTTCACTGTCATCAAATACAAACTCTCCATCCCAACTGCATGCAAAGCAGAACACAGATACAGCAAACAAAATAATCCTTGCTTGAATGGAACTGAAAAATAATCGTGTGAAAAATATTTCAGTTACAAACCCTTCCTTGGCTAGAATAAAAACAATAAAGTTAAAACAAAATGATAAACATGTGATCTTTAGCTAACAAGCAGAATTATAGTTGGTTCAGTCATCATATCAGTTGGCTCCTGAGTTTGACCTAACACTGTGATATTTTTATTCTCTGTTTTCATCTGGCACTAGGCCTACTCTATCATATTTTTTTTAATCGAGCATTATTATAGCACAGTACCCACTAAACATGCTCAAAGTGCTTTACAACAGCAACACATAACAAGTAGACGAGACGCGACAATATACAATTTTTTATCCAACAGAGACAACACTGTTACACCCGAGTATGTTGAGAGAATTTGAGGTAAGAGCCTTTTCCAAGGACTAAACTATGTACCACTTACAGCGAGATTCAAACCCCATACCTTCCAATCAGCATAGCTGCACATTAATTTACTTCTCAGTGAATTCATTTGCACAGCACTAGGTTCCTCATTACAAGTTGGCAGGTCAAAAATGAGGATGTGCAAAGGGCTGATCCCCATATTTGAGAAAAAAAAGTTCAACAACATCACCTGCCATTCCAATGATGGGAACTGACAGGAATTAACCACATGAGGAACTCAAGCCAGTAAACTTGTACGGCTATGTGGTCTAGTTGTATGACATATGTGACCCATCGTCTCAAAACGGTATTAAGTCAGGATGATTAAGATGCTGAAAATGGAATTTCTAGCCAGAAATATCAAGCTTAAGTTGAGTTTATATACATCATAGAGGAGAAGGAATATGATATTTTACTGTGCTAAATACCGAGGTTTCAAATTTTTGACCAGTTTAACTATAATTTGACTTTTTAGCATCTGGTCCATCCCGACATAATACCGTTTTGAGACGAGGGGTCACATATGACACTCGCTTTCGGATCGGAAGGTCCTGGGTTCGAGCCTCGCGCTCAGCGCATAGTTGAGTCCTTGGTAAAGGCTCTTTACTCACATTCTCTCACCGTACTTAGGTGTAAAATGAGTACCTGGCTGTTAACAGCGTTGTCTTTGTCCGAATAATTGTAATATCGCATAATAGGCGTCATGTCCCGTCCTACATGTTAAATGTTGCTGTTGACCAGGGACCCCTTGTAAAGCGCTTTGAGCACATTTAGTGGATATTGCACTATATAAAGCTCAATTATTCAATTATTTATTTAAACTTCCAGCAGCTAGAAATAAAAGGGAAGCAGCAGAGAACCGATTAGAATTAGGAACAACTAAGCAGGTCTTATAATCATAATCCTCAAGATGAGAAGAGAAATAAGTCCACTGTGTCAAAAGCTCAGCCTTGAAGAATTTCACTATGTAGGACCATTTAAGGGATGATTTCTCTACTTTCAGCTGTCCTTTTTTTCTTTATTGCATATATTACAGCATGGGGGTCCCGATAGCTCAGTTGGTAGAGCAATCGCTTCACATGCAAAGGGACCGAATCGATCCCGGGTACAGTCAAGATTTTTTTCTGACCCTCTCTGTCCACCCAGCAGTGAATGGGTAGCTGAGTCTGTTAGATTTGGCAGAAAGTACTTTGCAGATAGACTAGTGTCCTATCCAAAGGATAGCAAGCAATTGCTATTGTCTATTTCATGCTATAGAAACAGGGATACACTACGGCTTCATGGGCTGAATGGCTCTGAAGGATTACTTTATTCATTCGAGCATACCTCAACCTGGGAGCTGGAATTACACCATCCATTTTTGATAAGGTTGTGTAAGAATTGTGATGATGTTTAGCCTTGTATATTATTGCAGTTGATCTCAGAATTCTTTTCTAATCCATTCAGCTGTACCTGTGAAAATAATATATATTTAATTAAGCAAGAACAGTCTGAGGCAAACATAACTTTTGTCACAGTCAGCCTATGAAAAAAACAATGAAAACAAATAGGAAATATTTCTTTTTAACAATGGGCATTAATGCTCTAAAATAAAGACTGGGAATGATCACTGTTTACAATAATATTATAAAATACTAAATATTTATATTATCAAAAGTAAGATACATGACATGATGAAAGACCAAAACATGTTTACAGAATCGCATTTTGAGACGTTAATATCAAAGCGTACCTCTCCATGAAAGCAGCTAGTCGCACAGACGCATTGTCACACTGACAATAAATATTATAACGTTGCTACTCCTGTACTCCTCACCGGCAATTGTTGCAACCTATATGTTCTCTATCCCAACATTATGAATAGAATATAGAATAAATGAATTAAAGCATGATATCAAATGATTTTTTGTTGTTGTTGTTGTTAGAATAGAACCAATGTTGCAGACTTCACACATAAAATCGCAAAGCGTGTCCAATGACGCACGAGACCGTGCTGTGGTGGATGGATAGATAGAGATACAGTCAACATAAACACACACACATTTTATGGCAATATCATGTTACCAAAAAATGTTTACGATCAGATTGAAGTTGAAGTTCATATTTGGTAGACTGATTCCAGGCTATAGAAAAGTGAGGAAAAGTGAAGCGCTAGTTTGGAGTTTAAGTTTAACAATTTCACACAATCTCACTGTTGCATTATTTTTTCACAGTATGAAACCTATTTCAAATCCTCAAGCGCAGTAGGTATACACTTTACTGGGATACAAATAAATATCTTAGAAATAAGGGCTCGCTTATACGTCCAGCATTTAACTTATTAACGAGCACCAACGGCATAATACTCTGTCAAGATGTTAGCCATCAAATAAAACAAGTTGGGCCGGTTTTTCTTCACTTCTTCAACAAAACGTAAACAAAAGGGAGGTAACCGTTGTTTGTTGTTTCTTTTATTATTTTACCTTTTCGGAAAATTAAACTATCGAATTTGTCCATGTTGGCTTTTTGTGTTATCTTTTTAAAATTATTATTTATATTTTTTTTAATTGCATGCTTCCGCATTGTATCGTCAGCAACCACCACCTGAATCACCCGTGTTGTCCAAGTGAAGAAAATGTCAGATAATAAACGTGCCCACAAGATCTGAAAAAGTGTGTCTCAACGTGGCCTTCGTAAAGTTAACATAACGATGGCTACGGTCTGAATCAGTGCCAGACAAAGCACGAAAGAAAAATAAAGAAAAACGATCTTATATTTTCCTTTCTTTATTTTTCTGGCACTGATTCGGACACACTTTTTCAGTTCTTTATCTTACACCAGTACCCGCTTCCTTATTTGTCATTTGAAAACAATATATTCCAAGGAAACTGGTGTGACGTCGAACACAGTGCATGGCATTAATCCTTAAGCCAGGGAAATCCGGCGAAGGAGGTCGACAGTTACAGGCCCATATCACTTCTGAGCTGTATGTGCAAACTTTTGGAGCGTGTATCCTACTTCTGAACCGATGGGGGCCGGTCCTAGACGCTGCCCTGCCACCCAAGCAGGCGGGCTTCAAGGAAGGGAGTTGCACCAAGGAGTAGGTCATTGCCTGTACAGAGCATTTTGAAACAGGGTTTGAAAGGATATAGCAAAGTGGTGCTGTATATAACAATTCCTCCCTGAGGCTGGGATACGCCGACGACTGGGCGCTTGTTACTTAAAGTAAAGTATGGACCCATCTCGAGAGCGTACTCAGTGAGGACATCACCAGACTCAAATTATATTTGACAAGTGGTACCTGAAGATGAACATTTCCAAAACCGTGGCCACTGGATTTCACCTTTGCAGCGGGTGGCACACCAGTAAACTGAACGTCCTTGTCAGGGACCAGCTACTCCCGAACGAGCCGAATCCGATTTACCTGGGTTACGCCTTACCTATTTGATGCATCTCCAAGGAGTTGCCCGGAAGATAAAGAAACTCTGCAGTCTTCTCGGGAAGCTGGCGGGATCAACTTGAGGTGCTAGTCAAGCACTCCTGAGGACATCCACCCTGGCACTATGCTATTCCATCGCGGAGTATTGCGTTCCAGTGTGAGGTAGAAGCAAGATCGTTGAGAAGATGGATGTAAAACTTCGCAAGTCCATGCATACAGTGTCTGGAACCCTGGCAACAACGTTTAGAGAATGGGACCCAATAATGGCAGCAATACAGCCCCCCGACTACAAGCAACTGGCTTAACGAGATCAAAAAGAGAGGGAATGGGGATATCCCATCATAATCCCCCTCGTGGATCTTTACCTTGCAGTTGGTGAGGGGGCTTGAGGCACACGGGAGGGCAAAGGTGTAAATCCCGGTCGACCGTCACGAGACCATCCCGGGTATCGAGCCAACGAGCCACATGAGCTGCTCGCCCCGGTGTGTGACTAAATTTGATCCAAACCCGGTGCCCGAATAGCAGCCCTATCCCGGGCGCCACACTATTGTCCTTATGTCGAGTCCAAATCAGTCCCGTCAATGGCGAAGCGGTCTGCCGCCTAGCCAAATAATACCGCGTTCGTGTCGCCCGGGTCGTCGGCACGTCCGAGAAAAAAGCAAACGTCCCATGCATCAATCGATTCGCGGCCTGCCGATTGGAAAATGCGACGGCGGGGATGGCGAACTGACGCGAATATTGTCCCTGAACGTCGAGAGCCAGAGTATGGCAAAAAATGAGCTTTTATCAAAGCTACTGGCCGTTCATTGCGTTGATATCCTCCTTTTACAGGAGACCCACCTTTATTCAGGCGCGCAATCTTCCCGATTCCAGATCCCAGGCTATACGGTGGTCCAACGCGAGGACACTTCGAGGCTCAAAGGAGGGGTTAGCGTTTACGCTAAAGAGCCATCGAAGGTAAGGGTCATTGAGAGCGTAACGGACAGCAATGGGGTGAACCGAATTTCCGTGGAAGTAGGTGGACTGTGTTTGCATAATATTTACAAACCACCTAGAGCGACTTGGACTACACCACCGGTACCGGTGGTCAGCCATCCTTCCATCTGTCTGGGAGACTTTAATAGCCACCATCACGAATGGGGCTACCGAGACTGCAACGAGGCAGGAAGACAACTCCGCTCATGGATGGACTGTAATGATCTACACCTAGTGTACGATCCTACAGCCAAGGGTACCTTCCGGGGTACCCGCCATAAGAAGGAGTATACTCCAGACCTCACCCTCGTAACGAAAGGCGCGAACGGTGAACCGCTGCAGGTGAAGCGGACAGTCCTCGGGGACTTTCCGCATAGCCAGCACAGGCCGGTTCTTGTCACAGCTGGGGTGACAATACCGAGGGTGCAGTCTCTCCCACTTTGCAGATGGAATTTCAGGAAGGCTGACTGGGAGGAATTCAGTTCCTATATCGAGCAGGTCTGCCCTGCCATTCCTCCCAAGTCCAAGAATATAACCAGATTTAGTAGGCTACTGGTTAAGAGCGCTCAACGCTCTATTCCACGGGGCAAACGGAAATTCTACACCCCTTGCTGGACAGCAGAGTCGGAAGAGCTGTACCGAGAGTACCAGCAGACCCAGTCCCAGGACACAGCCGATAGACTACTTCAGTCTCTGGCAGAGGGAAGGAAGCAACGGTGGCAGGAGACCGTGGAAAGTCTCGACTTTACACACTCCAGCCGCCACGCTTGGCGTTTGATAAAGAAATTGGACCCAGATCGGAATTTCGCGAAGGCTGCACCGGAATGCGAGGCAGACACAATTGCCAAGAATATTAAGAACCGTAGCAAGCGGATCCCTAATCAGGCTTTTGAGCGCGGTGTCCGCAAGGCGTACCGTACGATTCTGGACTCGCTACCTGCGGAGGAGTCGGACTGGACGGCCCCGTTCAGTCCCCGAGAAGTGGGTGCAGCCATTAGCGAAGTGAAGAACGGCAAAGCAGCTGGGATAGATGGTGTATATCCCGATATGGTGACGCATCTGGGCCCCAGGGCACGGGCCTGGCTAGCAGAGGCAATGTCTGACATCCTTGCAAACGGAAAGCTTCCACAAGTGTGGAAGCATGCGAAGATAGTTGCCATCCTGAAGCCAGGGAAGCCGGCGAAGGAGGCAGACAGTTACAGACCCATATCGCTGCTGAGCTGTCTTTACAAATTGTTGGAGCGTGTTCTATTAAACCGATGGGGGCCGGTCCTAGACGCTGCCCTGCCACCTGAGCAGGCAGGCTTCAGGGAAGGGAGGTGCACCACGGAGCAGGTCATTGCCCTTACAGAGCATATTGAGCACGGGTTCGAGAGAAAACAGCAAACAGGTGCTGTGTTTATAGACCTATCAGCGGCGTACGATACGGTCTGGTGCGATGGGTTAATGCTCAAACTTGCAAAAATCATAAGGTGCAAAAAGACCTTGAAGTTGTTCTCTTCGATCTTAGGGGAAAGGCAATTCCACGTCGCGCTGGGAGACGTCACGAGCAAAGTTAGGAAATTGAAGAATGGGGTCCCTCAGGGGTCGGTACTTGCGCCAATGTTGTTTAACGTTTACATTAGCGATATGCCGAACACTTCCTCCCTGAGGCTGGGATACGCAGACGACTGGGCACTCGTTACTCAGAGTAAAGTGTGGACCCGTCTCGAGAGCGTACTCAGCGAGGACGTCACCAGACTCAAATCCTACTTTGACAAGTGGTACCTGAAGATGAACACTTCAAAAACCGTGGCCACTGCATTTCACTTATGCAGTGGCTGGCACACCCGTAAACTGAATGTCCTAGTCGGGGACCAGCCACTCCCATATGAGCCGCGTCCAAAATATTTAGGGGTGACGCTGGATCGCAGCCTTACCTATCGGGTTCATCTCGAAGGGGTTGCCCGGAAGATAGAGAAGCGGAATAGTCTTCTGAGGAAGCTGGCGGGATCGACTTGGGGCGCTAGCCAAGCGCTCCTGAGAACATCCGCCCTGGCACTATGCTATTCCACCGCGGAGTATTGCGCTCCAGTGTGGGGTAGAAGCAGAAACGTTGAGAAGGTGGATGTAAAACTTCGCAAGTCGATGCACATAGTGTCGGGAACGCTAGCAACAACCCCTAGAGAATGGGGCCCGGTAATGGCAGCGATCCAGCCCCCCGATGTCCGGAGGGAGACCATTACGGGAAACTGGCTGAGTAAGATCAAAGAGAGAGGGAATGGGGATACCCCTCTCATGCGCATAATGAACGGTGCCCCCGTTTCGAGCCGAAATAAGTCCCGGCAACCCTTGTACGCAGAATCCCTGACTACGGACAGAGCTGCACATACGAGATGGAAGTCGGTTTGGACGAATTCAATCCCTCGTGGGGGCGGGGACCTACACTCCTCTAAGCTTGGTGAGAAGTTGCCAGGCTTTGATACCAGTAAGAGGAGACACTGGGTAGCTGCGAATCGGCTTCGGTCGAGGAGCTGCCTAACGGCCGGTGCGTTACATCAGTGGGGTCTAACTTCCTGTCCTTTATGTCCACGCTGTGGGCAAGAACCCGAAACGGCAGAGCATCTAGTCGAAAGGTGTGTTGTGACGATGCTACCGGGCGGGTTCGCGACGGTGCACGAATGCGGACCGGACTTTGCTGATTGGGTCGATCGTCATAACATAATAGTGTGAACCATAAGAAGCTGCTGCCCATCATAATGGATGATGCCCCCGTTTCAAGCCGAAATAAATCCCGACAACCTTTGTACGTAGCTTCTCTGACTTCGGACAGCGCTGCATATACGAGATGAAAGTCGGATTGGACGAATTCAATCCCTCGAGTGGGCGGGGAGGTCGACTCCTCGAAAATGGGGGAGAAGTTGCCAGGTTTTTCCACCAGCAAGAGGAGGCATTGGGTGACAGCCAATCGGCTTCGGTTGAGAACCTGCCTCATGGCACGCTCATTTCATCAGGGGCTTGCCACCTGTCCAACATGCATTAGTTGTGGCCAAGAGCCCGAACCGCAGAGCATATTATAGTTGAACGTTGCGTTGTGACGAAGCTTTCGGGCGATAAGTATGCCTCCTCGATAGATCGTCATAACATAGTCGTATGAGAACCATTAGAAACTGCTTTCCAAGCTGTTTGACTTCCAGTTATATAGAAAATGTGACCCGTCGTCTCAAAACGGTATTATGTCGAGATGGCCCAGATGCTAAAAAGTCAAATCATGGTTAAACTGGTCAAAATTATGAAACGTTGGTATTTAGCACAGTAAAATATGATATTCCTTCTCCTCTATTAAGCATGTAAACTCAACTTCAGTATGATATTTCTGGCTACAAATTCCATTTTCAGCATCTTAATTAATCAACCCGACTTAATACCGTTTTGAGACGAAGGGTCACAACTGAAAAGCTTGTGTTTGAGGTTTGTTATTATTGTCTTTAATATCTTAAAATGGCCTCAACAATCACTATCCACCGAAAACATATTGGCGATGTTGATATCTCGACGCTGTTTAGGAAATACAGTATAACATATAACATAACATGGATGTAGGCTTAGTTTAATTATTACTCTTATTCATAAAGGATTTAAAAACACACCATAGGTAGTAAATTCCATTCATTTCTTTACAGACAAAAAAAACCCCAAAAAACTACAAATAAACAAACAGATAAACAATCAAACAAAAAAAAACAAACAAACGAACAAAAAACAAATTGTTACATAAACTTATTGCTTTTGAATGAAAAATAAAGAGAATAAAGAGCCACGGGCTTAATGATGAACTCTATACCCATTGGTCAATCAAAACAGTTTTTAAGTTGGGGACAGCAAAATGGCCGAACATTTCATTGCCAATACTCTTCAATAGTCGTAACGTTACTTCCTTCCTAATGACGCATGGTAACTTAGTAACACTGGCTCTAAACTATCGGAACAATGGCGGACGCCGTATGAAATATTTCTCCGGCGAACATAAAATCGTATCCAGAGGAAAAAAACAACATAAATTTGATCATGTTTTGACTTTTACACATTCTGATCACAAGGCATATGAAAAGTTCTAGCCAGCATGAAGAATAAAACGTAATGATTTTCTTTGTTTAGATGGCCGCCGTTGCCGGGCGGCGTGACATCAGACTACTGAATCCTATTGAAATTTTCGGACAAGTTTGAAAACCACTGGGTTAGAGCACAGACTAGAATTAATCTGTGGGTTAGAGCGATGTGCATGTTGAGTTAAACTGTTAGAATATGAATTAAAATGAAGTTGTAATGCCAACGTAATAAATAATATGAAAGTGAAGGTAGGCTTCACTTTTATTACAAGAACAGATCAAATGAACGTTTCGGGTTTCCCCTTTATCAACACAACAGGATGTATGAAACACTACAGATGACATTATCTCATTCATCTGTAGTGTTTCATTCATCCTGTTTTGTTGATAAAGGGGAAAGTCGAAACGTTCATTTGATCTGTTCTTGTAATGAAATTGAAGCTTACATTCTATTTCCTATTATTTATCTTCGAGCAGCAACATTTGCATTAATGTCAACGTAACAAATCAGGGAGTAGGCACTGATGCAAGATAATAAATATTATCTGAAAAATTGTCTTTGAAACGATGCTAGACAAAGCACCGGGTAATCAGGGCCGGGGGGGGGGGGGGGGGGGGGGGGGTTCGATCGGGGCGCCTAAGTGGAGGTTGCTTCTAAATTTTTGGGATGGTTTGCTTTTTTATTTTCTTGTATTTTTTTTCTCTGCTAGGTCTGCCACTGTTTTATTCACACTTTACATATTATTATCTTTTTTATGTAATGTTAAACTGCTCAAAAGTGAAAAGCCAAATGAAATAAAAATATAACGAGCTGATTTAACCCTCTCCTTACCAACTTTTGGAAAATTGTTAGATTCGTTACGTTACAACCAACATTATTCTTATTCAAATTTCTCTTGTACATCATAAGATTTAAAGAAAACGAGCATTGTGTTGTAGAGTGTGTTTTGCTAAAGAAGTTATGCATGGCAAGAATTTTACTGCTATTATGTTAGAGTGATAAAAATAGATAAATCTATTTTTGTGTTAGTTGGGTGTGTGGTTTTGGGGAAGATCCTGAAAATGGCTGGTATGGAGAGGGTTAAAGCTGTAATGTAATATTAACTGTCACGTTCGTGTTAACATGCGATCGACGTCGCATTATATTTATGTCGAATTGATAGCGTTTTCCGTCATTCTATAGAAACCCACCTTTGATTCGATCCCTGATTCAATGGCTGATAATCGTCGTGTCGTACACGAAATAAATTCCGAATTGGTTAGCAATGAAAAAGTATCCTTTTTTATTTTATTGAATCTAGACAGACGCCATTTGAGAAAGCTAAATAATTAATTGTATTGTCGGAATTGACATGTTTATAATCTTGATTTATTATAAGAGAACAGCGTGGCTCAGCGGTACGGTCTTTGCTTCGTACCCAAAAGGTACGGAGTTCGACAACCCACCTCGTTGTGTGGCATTGAGCAAGTCACCTCGCCCTAGCTCACTTTGAGGGTCCTGCACTGCGACTGATGCCTGGGTTATTCCAGTCTTTACTTGGAATAGACCCTAAAGACAAATTTCCCCTCGGGGGATGAATAAAGGGAGTTAAACAAAAAACAACAAAATACTGTCTTTTCCCCTATGAAAATAATTTAAAGTAAAATCGATAATAAATAAATAATGTTTACGTGTAACCAGCTTTAATTGTCTTGAAGGTCATATCTATGAAAAGACACAATGTCAAGTTATTGTTTCACAAGGTACCTAGATTATGCGAATTGATTATGGTTTTGCTTAACCGGGTTAGCGATATCAGACTATCAAATTTTGTTCGTTATATCAAAAGGTTAAATTTTATTGCATATCAAAATCTCTAATTCTGTTGCTCATATAAGAATGTTTCATTTTGGTGCTCGTATCAAAATGATTCATTTTGTTACTCATATAAAAATGTTTCATTTTGGTGCTCAAATCAAAATGTTTCATTTTGGTGCTCAAATAAAAATGTTTCATTTTGGTGCTCAAATCAAAATGTTTCATTTTGGTGCTCAAATCAAAATGTTTCATTTTGATTTTGATGCTCATATCAAAATGGTTCATTTTGTTGCTCACATCAAACTGGTTACTTTTGGCACTCCTCGCCCCAATCTTCATAGTCCTCTTTCACCTCCACTGCACCTCTCCCTCCTCCTCCTTCCCCTCTCCACCTCCTTATTCTTATACTCCCCCCCCCCTTCTCTCCTTTGCACCACTACCACCACCACCACCACTACTACAACAACAACAACAACTACTACTACTACTACTACTACTACTACTACTACTACTACTACTACTAAACTAATAAATAATAATATAATAATAATAATAATATAATAATAATAATAATAATAATTTTAAAAAATAAAAATAATAATAATAATAATAATAATATAATACTAATAATAATAATAATAATAATAATAATAATAATAATAATAATAATAATACAACTACAACAACAACAACAACAACTACTACTACTACTACTACTACTACTACTACTACTACTACTACTACTACTACTACTACTACTACTACTAATACTACTGCTATTACCATTACTACTACTACTACTACTACTACTACTACTACTACTACTACTACTACTACTATCACTACTACCATTTTTATATGACCTATGATACTTGTACAATACCTTAACTCAATATCCACTCGCTGTCTTAACACATGAATGAAAAAATGAATATGATTTTGATATAATAATGTATTATATATATAACCAAGTATAACATGCTGTCTTTGAAATCGTATGGTGCCGATAGTATTCCTTCCCGGGCCTTTAGTCAATAATATAATACTTGTCTCAATCATAATATGGTTTCATTCAAAAGCTTCTTCTCCCCTTTAATGCCGAATGTATTGCTTTTTCTGTCTATTATGTACCTATGTCTTTCATCTATTGAAAACATTAGACTTTTGGAGTCGAGTTTCGCTCTTCACTCGCCTCTCTTCTCTACTTCCCCTCTTCTCTCCTCCTTCTCTTCTTCTCTCTTCTCTTCTTTTCTTCTTCTCTTCTCTTCTTCTTCTTCTCTTCTTCTTCTTCTTCTTCTTCTTCTTTTTCTTCTTCTCTTCTTTCTTCTTCTTCTTCTTCTTCTTCTTCTTCTTCTTCTTCTCTTCTTCTTCTTCTTCTTCTCCTCCTCCTCCTCCTCCCTCCTTCTTCTCTTCTTCTTCTTCTTCTTCTTCTTCTTCTTTCTTCTTCTTCTTCTCTCTCTCTTCTTCTTCTTCTTCTTCTTCTTCTTCTTCTTTCTTCTTCTTCTTCTTTTTCCCTTTCTTCTTCTTTTCTTCTTCTCTTCTCTCTTCCCATCTTTATTCTTCTGTTTATTTCGTCTTCTTCTTCCTCTTCATCTTCTTGCGAATTTGTGGTCTGGACTAGAGCTTTTCTCGGGGAAAAGTGTCATGACACTAGACTAGAAAAGTGAGTGGAACAAGCCCTTGTGTTGATAAAACAAGAAATGAAGTGAGTAGAAAAGTCCAGAAGACAATAGAAGATACACATTTCGCGGCGGCGATGGGGGCTCGAACCCACGATCTTACAACCCGCCTGGCCGAGAAGAGCGTGACTCAACAGTACAAATTCAATGGAGCAAAAAGTAAAAAGCAAAAGGTAAAACAAAAACAAAACGAAAAAGCTCATATGGCAGTGTCACGCTCTCCTTGGCCAGGCAATGTTGTCGTGCCATGATTCTTTGTTTGCTTTTTGAAAATCAATTTTCCCCATAACTTGGGGAAAAAAATTAAAGAACTAGGCCTAACGAAAGATGTTTAAAAGAGTACAAAAGGCACACACAACACAACAAATAATAAAGCAAAACTTTATTTTAGTATTGGAATTGTATTATATGTAAAACCCTGCCTTTAATTTTAATATATCTACATACTAAACTAATTCGTGATATGAATATAGATCAAAGGCAATTATTGTGTTACAGGGGAAGAATGGGTGACAATATTTAAAAACATTAATACATTAAAACATTAATACATTAAAACATTAAGATTTTAAGTGATGTATTCATTAATTAAATTTTATTGTTTGAGTGACAGGTTTTGATCGACGTTTCTGTTTTTGGAAGTTTGTTCTGTTTCATTCATACTAATTATTAATTACTTTTTACAGTCCATAGTTTCTAGCATCTTAGTAATAATTTCCTCCATTTTAAATTTATTTTTAAAAATTAATTTAAATTGATAATAATAATAATAATAATAATAATATATAATAATAATAATAATAATGAAAATAATAATAATAATAATAATAATAATAATAATAATAATAATAATAATAATAAATAATAATAATAATAATAATAATAATAATAATAATAATAATAATAATAATAATAATAATAATAATAATAATAATAATAATAATAATAATATCATTGTAATCACACATTATTATTATTATACAATTTATTGAAGCATCCAGGAGGCAAAGAAGCCCTTTCCGTTGTTGCTCTTGTCTGAGGAGAACTTGACCACAAACATACCAGTATGAGAGGTCAATGTTGGAGGTGCGGTCTTCCCACAGAATCGACCTAGCTGCGTATTGCCGTCCGATACCTGAAACGTAGTTAGGGGTTTGTCAGTTGGTAGAATGTGGCTTGATAAACTTGATATATACAAATAAATGACAATAGGCTTCAACACCCGTGACGTCACTTCCCTCGTATTGACACAAAGTAACTTAGTTACTGGTTCTAAACTATTGAAACAATGGCGGACGCCCTTGTGAAATGCTACTCCGACGAGCATGAAAGTGTATCCAGAGGAGAAAAACATTGTAAATCTGATCATGTTTTGCCTTTTATACGTTCTGATCACATGACATTCACATTCCAAGACAAAGACAGAAAGCAACTGGAGCACAAATTGGAGCAGAGCGCAAAACCAGGAATTGTATTTCCATCATCTGCCATGCATAACGATGAGATATTAACCAAAAGTTTCATATTTGAAGCTATAAATTGAATGTAAAGAACTGAACAAGTGTTTATGAAAGGTGCCAGAAAAAAGCACGAAAGAAAAATACAAGTTGAAAAAAAACATCCCAAAAATTCAGTCGACCTCGACTGGGGATCGTACCTCAAAACTTTCGATTACCGGTCAGACGTGCTACCCTTACAGCACAGAGACTCCCGATTGTTGGGACACTTTTAATACCTATATTCTTCACAAGGGTACGCGTTTTACGCTTTACGATGTTAACCATCGCTTGCATCAAATAACACATACATTGAACACGAGAGGACGAGGACGAGAACATAATTTGAGTTGCTCCATTTTATTTTTTGGAAAGTCTCAAATTAAGAAATTAAGGAGCAGGCACCGGGTGTAAGATATTCAGTCTTTATCTTACACCGGTGCCTGCTCCTTAATTTCTTAATTTGATACTTTCAAGTAAATTGAATGTACAGCATCTAGTTCATCTCCACATAACACCACTTTAAGGGATGTTTTGGGTCGTTTCTATATGAAAAAAAAAACATAAATTGCCTATATTGTGCGGTTTTAATCATTCTGTATCGTCATTGTACTAACGGGTAAAGTTGCTGGGAAGAAAAGAAGAGGGAGACAGAGGATATATTACATTGGTGGAGGAGGAACAGGATTCAAGCTATTGAGAAGATCTGAGGACAGATATGGTTGGAGGGACATGATCGCCGATGTCTGCAACAGGCCTGGCACTTGATGATGATGATGATGATGATGATGATGATGATGATGATGATGATGATGATGATGATGATGATGATGATGATCGTCATTATAGGATAAAAACATGTTTTGTTTAAAAACACTTTATCTGTGTTGATATCCGTTTTGCTTCCTGATTTGGGGGTGTGGCATCAACAAGTATAACTGTCCTGTGGCAAACTTTCCATAAAAAAAAACTAATGAAGGAATACGCTTCAACCGTCGTAACGTCACTTCCCTCGTAATGACGCATGGTATCTGGCTCTAAACTATCGGAACAATGGCGGATGCCCTTATGAAATATTTTTCCGACAAACATAAAAGCGTATCCAGAGGGGAACAAAAAAAAAAAAACAACATTATAAATCTGATCGTGTTTTTGACTTTTACACATTCTGATCACAAGACATATGAAAAGTTCTAGCCAGCATGAAGAATTAAAAAGTACCGATTTTCTTTGTTTAGAACCACGATGGCCGCCGTTGCTGGGCGACGTGACATCAGACTTTTGAATCCAAGTACATCCATATTCTTCTCTCTTATCAACATTGTGGCATGTAGGCTAGGCCTATTTGTGTCACCATAGAGAGATTTTATAGATTTCGCTTATGGGATTTGTATCAGAACATTACAAGGTTGCGAATCAAAATTTTATAACAAAATTGATGTTGAAATTTTACAATTTATTAAATAATAAGTTAAAATACATACTATATCATATCCAAAAAAATCTGTATATGGTATCATAATAGATTATCTGTGTCATAACTGTGGACATTTTCAGACAATTTTAGGAAATATATTCTGAGAAATACTTGACACAGTATCCCATACCCCTAGAAAAATAACATATGGATAAATAGCTTTCCATTTTTTACAATCTTCTTACAACTTATACCCTTTTCGACCGTGTTTTTCGTGCCTTTATAGTGTATTTTGAGAAATTGCACTTCAATAATAATTATCTATGTTTAAGATAATAAAATATTATTTTCCACTTCTAGGTGAAAGCAATGTCCAAAAAAAAAATTAATTAAATAATCCCGACTTCACCCACAATCGATTTCTGTCTCTCTGCGTGACCAACTAAGCTCCCTCAATTTTCGCATCTTTTTTTCCTTCAACAAGTTGAAATATAAAGTCAAAGGTCAAGGTCATGGACTTTCCAGTGGTTTGATGGTCAAGTTCTAATCGTCCTTGAGACTTCTTGGGTAAACGATTTCGATCCCCTTTATGTATGACGCGAGTGCTCTACCAACTTTACTATCGGAGACCCCCCCCCCCCCCCCCCCCCCCCTCCACACACACTCTCGTATAAATAAATAACTTACCACTATATAGTCGTACTCGCAGCTTTTCCCTGCCTCGAGTTCAAATACAGGGTCAAAAGTCAAGGCTATTGCTTTTCCACTGACGTTTCGTGGCTTGATTGTCCAAGTGCAATCCACTTTGTTTGGATAAAGAGTTGGATAATTTGTAGACATTAGGTACCCACTGTCTTTGTCGTAAGTACCTCCACAACCTGGGACTGAAATGAAAAATAGAGCAAAGTCGACATGGACTTTGATAATCTAAATTGTTATGGGATTTTTGTTGTAATGTTGTAAAAACTCAAATTTCGAAATTATTGTCTCAACTACAACATCAAAACAAGTCCATAATTGCGTTCAGTTATCAAAACTGCAAATACACACACACACACACACACACACAGACAGACATATATATATATATATATATATATATATATATATATATATATATTGGTTGGCAACCAATGTTTTATTTATTCATCTTAACGACGCCACTACCACATTATCTCATTCATCTGTAGTGTTTCATTCATCCTGTTTTGTTGATAAAGAGGAAACCCGAAACGTTCATTTGATCTGGGGTTTTTTTTTTTGTAATAAAATTAATGCTTACATTCAATTTCACATTATTATTTATTACCAGAATCCCAGGAAACTGCGAATCCTTCCCCATCTTTGTTGACATCCGAGTGGAAGAGAATGACGATTCGTTCGTTGAAGGACCTGATGACGGGGGGTCGGTCCTGACCACACCATTTGCCATTGGCGATCAGCGACCCGTTGGAAAAGGAGTCCAAGACCTGCAGACATTACACGGAAATGATGGTATTAAAAAAAAATATGAGATTTTATATATCGCAATATCCACTAAATGTGCCCAAAGCGCTTTACAAGGGGAGCACTGGTCAAAAGCAACGTTTAACATTTAGGACGGGAGATGACGCCTGTTATGCGATGTTATAATTTTTTTATCGGACAGAGACAACGCTGTGGTATTTTTTTAAAAATGAGCTTTTATATAGCGCAATATCCACGACATGTGCTCAAATCGCTTTACAAGGGGTGCTCTGGTCAACAAGAGGCGATGTTACAATTTTTTTTCGGACAGAAACAACGCAGTAAACAGGACCTCCCGATCCGAAAGCGAGTGTCATACCACTAGACCACATAGACACACAAACGATAATTATGGTATAGAGTATTCTGTATTCTAAAAAACTTAAAACCATCTGTAAAATTATGGCCGAGTGAAAAGTTAAGGGAAAAAAGAGATCGTCCCCCAAGAGGAAAGAAAATCGTGATGTCAATAAACTGGTTCCAATCTCATTGGAAGTGTAAAACCACTCTTCCTGAGAACTGGATACATACATTTGTGTAATTGATCTTCTGGTTTCAGGGTGATTTGCTTCTTATTTACTAGTCTAAAAATATACTGGTCGTCAATACAGATCATCCATCCTCGCTTTTTTAACGTCCTGCAATCCTAAGAATCTTCTTATAGATAGTATGCGCTTGGCTATGAAGCTCACAACATTGCCATCCGGATATCACGGACCAACACACAAAACTGTGTGTATCCATGAACATGTATAGTCGGGTTAATACAGTTCAGTGAGTATTACTCATAAACGCGGATGGCAAAAAACAATAACAAAGACCTGAGTGACGTCATCTTCGAACTATCTATACGTCCTGCCATCTTTATGTAACCTATTCATGATTAGTACTCCGAAGCACTGTCTACATACACACTTCCGTGATTCAGGAATCCAAAAAGTAGATGTTTTGATGTCACGACTTGTCTAGGTTAAATCATATAGAAGTATTATAATTCGCCAAGAGAAAGCCCAAAATGCATGTTTGGTGGGTTACATAACCCTTCCCGCCCAACCCCCCTATCCCCCCCCCCCCCCCCCCCCTATTGAAGCATTTTATACGGGTAGCAATATAAAGTTTCACATCCACTTTGTCCATCATTAGAAGATAACTTTTCGTAGAAATCACAATGAAATTCAAAGTTACTATGTACAACCCTCACACTTTCAAGGTAGTTAGAATTGTCTATTAATGATGTACGTTTAGGTAAAATACTCACAACATCCGTCAGTCGGATATAAAGTATCAACACACAAAACTATGTGTAACCTCGAACTTTTATAGTCTTACTGATAATATTTAATAAGAAGTAATTATCAAAATGGCTGTCTAAAAACAATAATAAAGAGTTGAGTGACGCCAATTTCGTTCCTTCTATATGTGACCCCTCGTCTCAAAACGGTATTACATCGGGATGGACCAGATGTTAAAAAGTCAAGTTATAATTAAACTGGTCAAAATTTACGAAACGTTGGTATTTAGCACAGTAAAATATGATATTCCTTCTCCTCTATAAAGCATATGAACTCAACTTAAGCATGATATTTCTGGCTACAAATTCCATTTTCAGCCTCTTAATCATCCCGACTTAACACCGTTTTGAGATGAGGGGTCACAATCTCATTAATAAATATTCACCTGAACATTGTCGTAACCGCAGTCAAAGCGATTCATCTCAAGGTCAAATTCTGGGCTAAAGGTCAGCTGGATCCTCTATTCAGGGTCAAGGTTGATTTCCCAGCGGCAATCAAGGTTTCCTGGGTAACCGGTCGGGAAAAGAGGCGAGGTAAAGTTGCCGTGCGCTGAGTAAAATACGTCACCACAAACTGTAGAGGTGGGGATGTTGGGGGTGGGGGGTATTGAAAGAAAAAATGAATAGTTCAAATCTAACTTAACAACTTTGATACTGTCCTTTTGTTGGCTAGGGCAGAACTGATTTGCCTACCGTGTATTACTAATTTAAGAACAGAGTCAAGGTTGACTCAGTAACCGGAGCAAATGAAACTAAGGTAATCGTCTATCGCGAAGAGATGAATGATTGCTCGAATCAATATTGTAGAAGTTGATCATGCTTATACTTGAAATAATTATAGGTAGGTAGGTAGAGAGGCAAATAAATCAATAAGATAGATAAGTAGATAGATAGATAGATAGATAGATAGAAAGATAGATAGATAGATAGATAGATAGATAGATAGAAAGATAGATAGATAGATAGACAGATATACTGATTGATTGATTGACACATAGCTCAGATAGATAAATAGATGCAGATAGATAGATAGGCGATAGATAAATAAATAAAAAGATACATAGACGTAGAGCCCATTTATTAGGCTCATGGAGCCGGAATTTAACCCGGTTTCTAAAGCGTGAACGGACAATAGCAATTACTTTCTACCTTCTTGATAGGACGATAGTCTATCGCAAAGTACTTGCAGTCCCACACCAATCACTGCTGGGTGGACAAAGGGGGGGGGGGGGTGGGGGAAATCTCGATTGCAGCTTAAATTTATCTCAGCCCCTTTTTGTGTGTGTGAGGCGAGTACTCTACCAATTGATGTCATATATATAGATCACCATCACCATCAACCTCTTCATCACTACCACCACCACCACCATCATCATCATCATCATCATCAGCAGCAGCATCATCATCATCATCATCATCATCAGCATCATCATCAGCATCATCATCAGCATCATCATCATCAACCTCATCATCATCACCACCATCATCATCATCATCATCATCTTCATCATCATCAACCTCATCATCATCATCATCATCATCATCATCATCATCATCATCATCATCATCATCATCATCATCATCAGCATCATCATCAGCATCATCATCATCAACCTCATCATCATCATCACCACCATCATCATCATCATCATCATCATCATCTTCATCATCATCAACCTCATCATCATCATCATCATCATCATCATCATATCATCATCATCATCATCATCATCATATCATCATCATCTTCATCATCATCATCATATCATCATCATCATTATCAGCATCATCATTACCAGCTTCATATAAAGCATGGAATCCAATGCCATTTTTGCCGTCATCCGAGTGGAATGCCACGGCCATCCTGTTCCCCGTGGACAATATCAAACCAGGCATATTTGATCCACACCTGTGCAGCATTTTAATCTCTTTGCCATTACTGTCATAATCAAACACCTGAGAAGAAATAAAGGACCACAATTATAAACCCGTTTTTTTTCTAATTTCTTTTTTTTTTTTTTTTTTTTTTTTTTTTTTTTTTTTTTTAAAGTAACACAATCTACCTCTCCAACGAAATATACCGTCAAAAACAAACGAAGAAACAAAATATAAAGACAACATAATACAACCCCCTTCTCTTCCCCCCCCCCCCCCTGCCAAAAAAGCACTAAAGGAAAATAAAAATAATAATAAAAACAATCAAATACGGTAAGTGTTCTGTTGCCATTGGCACTGGCTTAAAAAAACTATAAGATAAGTGCAGATCGTCGAAAGTACACATTTTTGTGAGTAAAAACTAAAAAAACAAACTGATTTTACAGGTTATTGAGTTAAGAGTGAACGAGATACTACGAAATCAAAGGGTTTGCATTAAAGAACAACCAAAAAAAAAAAAAAGAAAAGAATAGAAAATATAGTGGAGACAAAAGTTATTCTGTTGTCAATGCAACTGACTGAAATAATGTGATTAATCAGAACACACTTTCTCTTTTGTTTGTTTATTTGTTTTTTTGGTTCAATTTCTTTGAGTTTCAATCCCCGTATACGTCGAATCTCAATGAAACTGCCATTGGCCAAAATATAGAATTGACAGTCGACGATGGGCATAACTGCAGTCTATAACAGTCGACAGTGTGTTGCTAATTTCCTCTTTGGAAATCTTTTGCGTTGTAAGTATGAAGGCTGGTGTGCCTTACCTGCTTTCGTGTACTAGAGAGGTGATGTTACCAGCCAAAAATAGCCGAATTAGTCACTTTCCTTACAACGCCCACTTCGAGGCAAAAGGCTAGCTAGTCCGAGACTAGAAAGCGTTCATGAAATCCGATTTTTTAAGTCACTTGCTTCGCTTGGGTTTAAGACTAGCTAGTCATTTACTAGACTAGTAAATGACTAAATCTAGTCCTCGTTCATGAAAATGGTCCCAGGTCTGTACCACTATGTCATAGCGACACATCGATCATCAATTATCACAACACACCTCTACGTTAATCACAGCAACACACCAATCACTAATTAACACAACACACCTCGGCATAATCGTAGCAACACACCAATCACCAATCAACACAACACACCTCGACATAATCGTAGCGACAGTTGTCGTCCGATTCCAGAAAGAAAGGTTGCTTGAAGGACAATCTGATGACGTTTCCAGTAGGTACTAGAATCTCCCAGCGGCAGTCAAAATTATTTGGGTACACATCTGGAAAGTTAGGAGATTTCACCTCACCTCGACTCGTCCGGTAGGTGTCGCCACAAGCTGATATAATTTGATGAAAGGGAAAAAAAAGACATCATATAATTTATAATATTAACGGTTACTGATAAACTTCACTTAATCCGTGTCTTTATTTGTGAGCCACCCTCATCCGTCCTTTGTTTTTGTTTTTGCGAGTTTTCCACTTACCGGCGTGAGCTCTTAAACTACCATATCAAACTTTTCAATGTGGATTTTTTTGGGGGAAGGGGGGGGGGGGGGGGGGGGGGGGGGGTTGATCGTCCAATTAGGGGATTGTCATCCGTGAATTTCCTAAACCAAGCCATGGCAAAAATAATTTAAAAAACAAAACAAAACAAAAAACTGAGCTATTATATAGAGCAATGTCCACTAAATGCGCTCAAAGCTCTTTACAAGGGGTCCATGACCAACAGCAACACATAACATGTAGAACGAACCATGACGCCTGTTACTGTTAGGCAATATTACAATTTTTTTTTCGACAGAGACAACGCTGTTAACGACCAGGTACTTATTTTACACCCGAAGACGGTGAGAGAATTTGAGTAAAGAGCCTTTTTCACGGACTCAACTATACGCCGAGCGAGGCTGGGAACCCAGGACCTTCCGATCCGAAAGTGAGAGTCACATCACAAAACCACAAAGCCGCATATCCTATAATAATAAGTATAAATATTTAGATATTCATCTATGAACAACTAGCGCTATCTCATGCCCTTATTCAATACATGCTTGTCAGCAGCGTATGAATTTGGTTTGTTTATGTTATTTCACATTGTGACCCCTCATCTCAAAACGTATTAAGCCGGGATGATTAAGATGCTGAAAATGGAATTTGTAGCCAGAAATATCATGCTGAAGTTGAGTTTATATGCTTTATAGATGAGAAGGAATATCATATTTTACTGTGCTAAATACCAACGTATCTTTGACCAGTTTAACTATAATTTTACTTTTTAGCATCTGGTCCATCCCGACATAATACCGTATTGAGACGAGGGGTCACATTTGACAAAGTCATCATCTTTTACTTCTCTTTGTCTGATTAAGAACAAGATATGAAGTGAGTAGAAAAGTGCCAGAAGACAATAGAGAATAAAAAAATTTTTTCGCGGCGGTGGTGGGGTTTGAACCTGCGACCTTATTGGTACGACAACTCCGCCTGGCAGGTGAGAGCGTGGCTCTACCGTGTGAGCTATCCACGAACACAAAATATTCGTTTCAAACCCAAAGTCATTTCTAGATCCCTCTCTCACCCACTTCTTGAGATCGCCGATTCGTTCACCACCATCGCGAAGTAATTTTGACCAGCAGTTAAGCTTAATAGCCAATATTCTCATCACAAACATATAACATAGAAACGATTGAGACATTGAGTATGCTCCGGTGTATGGGGTGAATTTTTAATTCAGAAAAGTGAGTGGAGCAGGCACTTATGTTGGTAACAACAAGATATGAAGTGAGTAGAAAAGTGCCAGAAGACAATAGAGAATAAAAAAAAATTTTTTCGCGGCGGTGGTGGGGTTTGAACCTGCGACCTTATTGGTACGACAACTCCGCCTGGCAGGTGAGAGCGTGGCTCTACCGTGTGAGCTATCCACGAACACAAAATATTCGTTTCAAACCCAAAGTCATTTCTAGATCCCTCTCTCACCCACTTCTTGAGATCGCCGATTCGTTCACCACCATCGCGAAGTAATTTTGACCAGCAGTTAAGCTTAATAGCCAATATTCTCATCACAAACATATAACATAGAAACGATTGAGACATTGAGTATGCTCCGGTGTATGGGGTGAATTTTTAATTCAGAAAAGTGAGTGGAGCAGGCACTTATGTTGGTAACAACAAGATATGAAGTGAGTAGAAAAGTGCCAGAAGACAATAGAGAATAAAAAAATTTTTTTCGCGGCGGTGGTGGGGTTTGAACCTGCGACCTTATTGGTACGACAACTCCGCCTGGCAGGTGAGAGCGTGGCTCTACCGTGTGAGCTATCCACGAACACAAAATATTCGTTTCAAACCCAAAGTCATTTCTAGATCCCTCTCTCACCCACTTCTTGAGATCGCCGATTCGTTCACCACCATCGCGAAGTAATTTTGACCAGCAGTTAAGCTTAATAGCCAATATTCTCATCACAAACATATAACATAGAAACGATTGAGACATTGAGTATGCTCCGGTGTATGGGGTGAATTTTTAATTCAGAAAAGTGAGTGGAGCAGGCACTTATGTTGGTAACAACAAGATATGAAGTGAGTAGAAAAGTGCCAGAAGACAATAGAGAATAAAAAATTTTTTTCGCGGCGGTGGTGGGGTTTGAACCTGCGACCTTATTGGTACGACAACTCCGCCTGGCAGGTGAGAGCGTGGCTCTACCGTGTGAGCTATCCACGAACACTTTGTCTGATTAAGTGGTTTTGGAGAAAAGTCCTTTTTACACAATTCTCAATAATTAAGTTTTAAAAAATCAAAACAATTCTACTTTTAAAACATAATGTTAAATTTATTATAATTTGATCTAATTTAATATAAATAAATAAATAAATGTGAATATAAACAGGCATAGCAACAAGAGGTCACATGATCATAAGGTCAGGTGGAAGCATCATCTTATTAGTTACATGCCGTATACTTGGAAGGCATGTATTTGAAAATTTGGCCCCAAAAACTTGTCCTTCTAATTCGATTTAAATGACCCTCATTCTGGTTTTTTTAAAAACCCTCTCAAACCAAGGAGTTAGCTACGTCCCAGGTTTGAGAGTTTTTGCCAAGATGAGGGTGATTTAAACCGATCGGATTTTGAAGGACAAGTTTTTTTTTCAAATATCAATTGATTGAAATGACCCTCATTATGGTTTTAAAAAAACCTCTCAAACCTGGGAGGTAGCTACGTCCCAGGTTTGAGAGTTTTTGCCAAGGTGAGGGTCATTTAAATCAATTGGTTTTTGAAGGACGAGTTTTCTGGTCAAAATTTTAAATTCGTGTTTTTAAAAAAAAGATTACTGAAGTTAATTGGTTATAAATACCACGACAAAATGTGACCCCTCGTCTCAAAACGGTATTATGTCGGGATGGACCATATGCTAAACAGTCAAATTATAGTTAAACTGGTCAACATTATGAAACTTTGGTATTTAGCACAGTAAAATATGATATTCCTGCTCCTCTATAAAGCATATAAACTCAACTTCAGCATGATATTTCTGGCTACAAATTCCAGTTTCAGCATCTTAATCATCCCGACTTAATACCGTTTTGAGATGAGGGTCACAAATGATGTTTTGAGGTGGTAGGTCAAAATGAGTGATAAGTATTTACCTGAGTTCCATGACAAACTAAAGCCTTTCCCGGTTTTGTCACTGTCAGTGTGGAATTTCACCATCATACTAGAGGATGCGGATATGAGCGTTGGTGGAGTTTTATCGCCGCAGAATTTTCCTTTGCTAACTACATGGTTGTCGGGAAAATCTAATTATGAAATTTTAAAAAAGGCAACTCTTACAAAATGGTTTATATATGCTTTATTGATAGTCTATAGATCGGCAATAGTATTCAATAGTCTGATGTCACGTCCGCCCTGCAACCAGCAGCTTGGTTCTAAACAACGGAAATTGGTACTTTTTATTCTTTCTTCATGCTGGCTAGAACCTTTTCACATGATCAGAATGTATAAAAACCAAAACATGATCAGATTTATATATTTTTTCTCCTCTGGATACTCTTTGATGCCTGTCGGAGAAGTATTTCATAAGGGCGGTGATGGAGATATTGGCGTCCACCATTGTTCCGATAGTTTAGAACCAGTTCCTATGCGCTATTACGAGGGAAGTGACGTCACGACTGTTGAACCCTATTAAGTTTATCTGACTTGACTGACTTAAAGCTAGTCGACCGACTTAGCAGCTTCAGCGATTCTTTCAATTTCTATGCAGAGGAATTTCCATTCTTTACTGTTTAAGTTTTAATTTCACAAAATTTCAAGTCTTACATATTAGTCTAGTAGAGGAAAGCCATCTTATGGTTACAACGTAAACCTAGCTGGTACTAGTAAACCACTAGTGAGCAACTGATAAAATTGAAGGAGAGAAGGAACAAAAATAAACTGATGATCTTCTTTTAAAGTAAAGTAGGACAACAGACAGCCATCCCAATTAAAGACCATCAACAAAGCCCAAGAAAGGAGCGGTGTTAAGAAGAAGAAGAAGAAGAAGAAGAAGAAGAAGAGAAGAAGAGAAGAAGAAAGAAAGAAGAAGAAGAAGAAGAGAAGAAGAGAAGAAGAAGAAAGAAGAAGAAGAAGAAGAAGAAGAAGAAAGAAGAAGAAGAAGAAGGAAGAAGAAGAAGAAGAAGAAGAAGAAGAAGAAGAAGAAGAAGAAGAAGAAGAAGAAGAAGAAGAAGAAGAAGAAGAAGAAGAAGAAGAAGAAGAAGAAGAAGAAGAAGAAGAAGAAGAAGAAGAAGAAGAAGAAGAAGAAGAAGAAGAAGAAGAAGAAGAAGAAGAAAGAAGAAGAAGAAGAAGAAGAAGAAAGAAGAGAGAAGAAGAAGAAGAAGAGAAGAAGAAGAAGAAGAAGAAGAAGAAGAAGAAGAAGAAGAAGAAGAAGAAGAAGAAGAAGAAGAAGAAGAAGAAGAAGAAGAAGAAAGAAGAAGAAGAAGAAGAAGAAAGAAGAAGAAGAAGAAGAAAGAAGAAGAAAAAAGAAGAAGAAGAAGAAGAAGAAGAAGAAGAAGAAGAAGAAGAAGAAGAAGAAGAAGAAGAAGAAGAGAAGAAGAGAAGAAGAAGAAGAAGAAGAAGAAGAAGAAGAGAGAAGAAAGAAAGAAGAAGAAGAAGAAGAAGAAGAAGAAGAAGAAGAAGAAGAAGAAGAAGAAGAAGAAGAAGAAGAAGAAGAACAAGAAGAAGAAGAAGAAGAAGAAGAAGAAGAAGAAGAATTAATTAACCTATAAATCTGATGTCTTACTCGATATATTCCTGATTAACCATCTCCTTACCAACCATTTTCAGAATTTTCCCCAAAACTTCACACCCATCCAACACAAAAACAGTCATCTCTTACTCGAACAGAAAAGCAACAAGCACATTCTAATAATAATAATAATAATAATAATAATAATAATAATAATAATACTTTATTGCATCCCAAAAAGGAAATTTTTTGTACAGACGTGTTATAATTTACACATAAGATAAAAATACAATGGAAATAGGATGTATATATATAAAAAAGGAGCAGCTCTATAACCAGAGCTGCGCTTTATAATATGAATAATTTCAACACTGTAAAATAGTTAAAACTGTCACTATAAATTGAAAATTGAAAAGATTGCAAAACAAATAAATTAATAAATTAATATTTATATTTTTAAAAAGTAAAAATGAGAAATAATTATATAAAATGATTATTGCTTGTTGTTATAAAGCCTAATACTGGACGGCAGAAAAGATTTTCGGTGTCTCTCTGTTTTCGTTGAAATAGAGAAAGGGCGACCACTTCTTTCTGACATAATAATTGATGGTCTTAGTGGATGATACTGGTCATTTAATATTTTAGTTATTTTATTTATACAAAATTTCTCGTATAAAAGATCTACATCGTCAACATCATTTATATAGCGTTTAATGGATTTTTTAATATTTGAATTTATTTTGTTCCTTTCCACTGCTAAGCAATTGCCTCCCCAAGCTGTTATACAAAATGACAAAACACTTTCGATTACTGCTCTATAAAATAATGTGCAGAGGGTTTTATCTATTCTAAACTGAGAGAGTTTCGATAAAAAATATGTACGTCTGCACATCTTATGCCTAATTATTTTCAAGTGTTCATCCCACTTGAGCCTGTCATCAATCGTTACACCAAGGTATTTGTAGTGAGGAACTCGCTGGACGAATTGGTCCTTTAATTTTAACGGTTCTATCGGTTCCTTCACTCTCCTAAAGTCAATCACTAGCTCCTTTGTCTTGCTTATGTTAAGCTCTAGGTGGTGGGCATCACACCAAGACACAAATCTATCAATTTCTTGCCTATAAGCCACTTCGTTGCCATTTGTTATGAGGCCTTGAAGAGCGGTGTCATCTGCAAACTTTATTAAGGGTACACTCAGGTTTTGACTTCTACAGTCATTCGTGTATATTGTGAATAATACAGGGGACAATACACAACCTTGAGGAGCGCCAGTATTTGTAGTTATACAGGAAGATTTGTTTTGCCCTAATTGAACATATTGTGCTCTCTCCGTAAGAAATTCGAGCACCCAAGCAATTATATACTTGTTTAAATTCAGACTAGTCAATTTTTGAACAACCAACTGAGGTTGCATTGTATTGAACGCTGAAGAAAAATCTGCAAAAAGCAATCTGCAATAGCTCCTAGCGTGATCTAGATGCCTGTAGATGTTGTTTGTAAACAGCAAAATGGCATCCTCTACGCCACGTCCTGGTTTGTAAGCAAATTGATGACTATCACTCAATGGCATAAACTGATTCCTAATTTTAACAAGAACAAGTTTTTCTAAAGATTTCATGACTATTGAAGTCAGTGCAACAGGTCTGAGATCGTTCATAGTTTCAAGTTTTTCTTTTTTTGGAACAGGAATAATTTTCGAAGTTTTCCAAATTTCAGGGATTGAAACGCATTGGAGGGACCAGTTAAAAATATGTGTATAAATGGGGGAAAGCTGGTGGGCACATTCTTTTAATAGTTTTCCTTTCAATCCATCCGGCCCAGCAGCCTTCCTCTCGTTTAGTTTCGAAAATACGAATCTCGTTTCCTCTTCACTGACCTCAACAGCCATTTCATCTTCCAAAGCCCTGTCTAATTTATGTTTTTCATTTTCAATATCAAATTTGTTTGCTGTGTCGAAACGTGAATAAAATTTATTTAAAGTTTCAATTTCGATATCTTCTGATATAATCGTGGGCTTTGGATTATAGTTCACAGCAGTTTTAAGCCCCCGCCACGTGTCCCGTATATCCCCAGAAGAAAAGCATTTTTCAATTTTATTTTTGTACTTGTCTCTACAACTAGATATTACCCTCTTTATCTCTTTTTGTTTTGTTTTCAGATCTTTTTTGTTTCCACTAGTATAGAGAGTTTTCTTTTGGTTCAATAAAAGTTTTAGATCTTTTGTTATCCAAGGCTTGTTGTTAGGATAATATTTTATTTCTTTTTTACAAGACACTAGCTGTTCACAGAATTTTAAATACTCACTCACACAGTCATTCAGCTCATCCACACTATCACATGATTCGATAAAAACATTCCAGTCAGTGCATTCAAAACAACCACGCAAATCTTCACACACACTTCCGTTCCAGATCTGTACACTTTTCTTTACTGGTTTTACACGTTTAAAAACAGGGCGGTAGGTGGGGAGTAGCAAGAGCATGCAGTGGTCAGATAAACCTAATGGGGCACGGGGTAAACATTTATAACTATTTTTAATATTACACAGGAATAAATCTAATGTTTTTTGTCCCTTGTCTCGCAGTCCACGTATTGATGAAGTCCCGGGAGAGTAAAATCGTTACATTGGTTAAAATCGCCAGTGACCATCAATACGGCATCGGGTGACTTAATTTGAATGTCCTGTATTTCTTTCCTCAAAATATTTTTCGCTGTGGTGTTGTCTGATGATGGTGGAATGTAGACGTTGATGATGATGACATGAGTATATTCCCGGGGTAGGTAATATGGTCGTGACGAAACAGTAATAAATTCAATATAATCGTCACAATACATTTTCTTTATCTGACAGTTATTGGGGTGGCACCATTTGTTGTTAATATGTGTGCACACCTCACCCCCAGTTCGTTTATTTACATTAGTCCGATCTCCTCGAAATAGTGAATATTGTTCAATATTAAAACATGATGATGGTATGTGAGGAGATAGCCAAGTCTCTGTTAACGCTATTATGGAGGCTTGACGATAGTCACTATTAAAACGACACAGTGAAAACAGTTCATCAATTTTATTTTTCAGTGATCTTACATTACCTGTCACTACACAGGGTAAAAATGGACGAAAAGGCCGTCTGTTAAATTTTGTTTTTATTCCTCCCTTTCTCCCCCTCTTTCTTACTTTAATAAACGATGTGTCAATAGTGGGTGGTGGGGGTGACACGGGTTGGAGGGATCGGAGAGTCTCTGGAGTATAAGTTATCGATAGGCTTATTTTGGCAGTAAAATCACAGGCTAAAACACCATTTATGCTTATAAATATACTAATAAATATAAAAATCAGGAACAATATATACTTCACATCCATTTTGAATAAAAATTAGGCTTAAATTCCGACGATTGAATGATAAATGAATAAAAATATGTGTAGAAAATAGGTAAATATTCACAACACGTCTGTTGTCGCCGGAAGCCATAATATTGTTCGATAACATGAGCTCTATAACAAAATGCCAAGTTTTTATAGCTATAGCAAATAGACGAATTCTCGGCATCAGGTGGCAGGACAGACTCACTAACAATGCAGTGCTAGAAAGAGCGAACTCCCTCAGTATGCATCTCATGCTCTGCCATCGACGTTTGCGATGGCTTGGTCACGTACACAGGATGGACGATGGACGCATACCCAAAGACATCATGTACGGTGAACTAGCTTCTAGACGGCGACCAACTGGCCGTCCAGCTCTGCGCTTCTATGATGTCTGCAAACGAGACATGAAATTGACAGGCATCGACTCAAACACCTGGGAGTCGCTTGCTGACGACCGCAGCGGCTGGAGATATGCGGTGATGGAGGGAATGAAGAGGTATGAGGAGAGGAGAAAGATGAAGTTTGGGGAGAGGAGAACAAGGAGGAAAGAGAGGCAGCAGATCCAAATACCAAACACACAGTCAAACTACGTGTGCAACAACTGCGGTAGAGACTGCCATGCAAGGATTGGTCTGCTGAGTCACACCCGTCGTTGCTCTCAACAGGACTGATGAGACTAAAGCCATACAGGGCCCAAACCATCGTCTCTTGAGACGGAAGGATGCCTACTACTACTAGCAAATAGAAATAAAATCTGGATGAGAAAAATGTTGTTTGCATCGTAACAAATGTGACTCTTCGTCTCAAAACGGTATTAAGTCGGGATGATTAAGATGCTGAAAATGGAATTTGTAGCCAGAAATATCATGCTTAAGACAAGTTTATATGCTTTATAGAGGAGAAGGGATATCATATTTTACTGTGCTAAATACCAACGTTTCATAGTTTTGACCAGTTTAACTATATTTTGACTTTTTTTTGCATCTGGTCCATCCCGACATAATACCGGTTTGAGACGAGAGGGAACAAATGTGACGATTTTAAACTGGGTGGTAATGAGGGGGTTAATCAATTATTTACCTCCACTTTGTCATATTTACATCCCGAGTCAGATTCCAGGTCAAAGGGCTCATAAAATGTCAGCTTTACCACGTAACTGGTGCCCACACTGATTTTCCATTCGCATGTTGTGCTTGGGTCGTAAAGAGATGGATAGTTTGGGGTCAAAATGAGCCCGCTACTCTCCTTGAAGTCTCCACCGCAAGTACCGCCTGCTTTTGGAGCCCTGGTTGAAGGTGGTGAGGTTGTCCGCGCCACTGCAAAAGTTGTGGATGTGAATAGGGAATGAGATTAGCGGAAGAGTAGCGTCCCTTGATTAGATGTCACCTTACAGAGAGAATGTCAAAATGGTTTTGCGCATGCGTCTCTCTCGTCCTCGCTTTCGGTGAAGTGTCTCATGCCGCCTTCACCGGAAGCGAGGACGAGAGACGCATGCGCACAACTAACATGACGTTCAGTCTCTAATAACTCTTCCGCCGGTGAAATCCAATCAAGGGACGCTACTCTTCCGCTAATCTCATTCCCTAAAAAAGAAAAAAACAAACAACTCTTGACTTTCAAAACATTCAAGTAAAATTGAAATGAAATAAATGCAAGCCCGTGCATTGGTTGGGGAATTGTCCGGAATTCCAAAGAGCAAGAGTGTAAGAATCCCATATTATTTTAACAAATATTTACACACTTGTGACCCATCGTCTCAAAACGGTATTATGTCGGAACGAACCATATGCTTAAAAGCCGGATTTAATGTTAAACTGGTCAAAAAATATAAACTGATGGCATTAGCACCCTAAAATATGGTTGCCATTCTCCTAAAAAATTGTATAAACTCAACACAAGTCTGATAATTCTGGCTATAAATTCAATTTTCAACATCTTAACCAACCCGACTTAATACCGTTTTGAGGCGAAGGGTCACATTTACCCTCTCCTTACCAGCTATTTTTAGAATTTTCCCCAAAAATTCACACCCACCCTACACAAAAATAGACTATTCTTACTCAAACAAAAAAGTAACAAGTACATTCTACACAGAATGTTGTTCTGCAAAATGAGCTCTACAAGACGGTGTTTAGTATTTATAGCTGTAATCAAAGCATTTCTTTAGATTTTATGATGTACAAGAGACATCAGAATGAGAAAATTGTCGGTTGCATCGTAGCGAATGTGACGAATTTCCTCTGGGTGTTAAGGAGAGGGTTAAAAAAAAGATGAGGTTTTAAATAGCGCAGTATCCACTGAACATGCTCAATGCGCTTTACAAGGTGTCCCCGGCCAACAGCTACACATTTGACATGTAACAGGACGAGACGTGACGCCTGTTAGGCGATGTTACAATTTTTTCGGACAGAGACACCGTTGTTAACGGCCAGGTACTCATTTTACAAAATTGTATTATAACATTCCAGCTATACAACCTTTCTATCAAATTTTCGTTAAAATCAGTCAATATGAAAAATATCAGAAGAGTAAATAATATACTTTTCAAGTAGCTAAGTCTGACTATTCATGTCGATATGCACATCCAAAAGAGTAATACATTTGTGAAAATAGCCGTGTTCAATATTCGGCGTAAAATTTAAAGGATTTTGATACTACCATTCAAAGGATTTAACGATGACATAGTAATAATAAAATTGCTTCAATGTATTTGTGACAAATACTATATTATATAAATCATTGTAGTCATCTTTCCTCGTCCCCTTGTTCGTTGTTTTCACGGATTCCTCGTTCCCCCTATTCGTTGTTTTCACGGATTCCTCGTCCCCCTATTCGTTGTTTTCACGGATTCCTCGTCCCCCTATTCGTTGTTTTCACGGATTCCTCGTCCCCCTATTCGTTGTTTTCACGGATTCCTCGTCCCCCCTATTCGTTGTTTTCACTGATTCCTCGAACCGATATTAAATATCATAAATTTATACATTTCTCTCAATTTCTTTGTACAAGTTTCACTTATTCTCGTTTTCACGAAATCCTTGTCTTAAATATTTTGTCAGAATAAGGAGGCAGTGTACGCGTTGCATTGTAGTTTGAACGTTGCGAGTTCAACCCTTCATCAACAATATGAACACAAGATGTACACAATTGGCTTAGACTAATGTTAGCTGGTATAGTAGAAAAATTAATATTAATAATAAAATGACAATCCGAAATGTTGTGTTGATATAAATAAAAGTGAAACAAAATTACACCTCAACAAAATTTTGGTTTAATTGATTTTCATTTATTTTCAAAGGCTCTGGAAGACGTAGATGTTGTCCAACTCAACAATGTAATGAAAAGAAACAAGAAAAACACGTAAAATGATCACTTTTGTTTATTTTTAAAAGAAATGAGTACAATTCAAATGGCAATACATTATACCACGTCCTATCATAGGCTTCAAACATTATACATTTAAGAATAGAGGGAGATGAATAAGAGAGAAGATAGATCGGCAGGCAGATAGATAAATGGATGTAAAGAAAAATTAAACAAATAAACGGATATATAGAAATTGATAGATTGATAGATCTATACTCGTATATAGATAGATGAGTAGATAGATAGGTATATAGGTATAATGATGGAAGGATACCCATGGCGATAGATAGATAGATAGATAGATAGATAGATAGATAGATAGATAGATATATTGGTATATAGAAAGATACGAGGGATAGATAGATAGATAGATAGATAGATAGATAGATAGATAGATAGATGGATAGATAGATAGATAGATAGATAGATAGATAGATAGATAGATAGATAGATAGATAGATAGATAGATATTCGAATATAGACAGATAAGAGGGTGAGTCAAAAAGCAATGGTACTCTGCTTATTACTCTAAAACAAATTGAATCATTACCATGCATTCATTATACCTCAAATTAAAGTTTGGCATAAGCAGAGTAGAATGCTACTTCTCAATATTAGTCTCCACCTCTCTCAATAGCCACAGTCCACCTTTTATAAGGTCATGTATCCCGTCCTCGTAGAAATGAGTTGACTGAACTTTGAGCCATTTTTTTACTACTGCCTAGGATTCTTCATCATTATTTTTAAAGCGATGTCCATTCATTGCCTCCTTCAGGAGACCAAAAAGATGAAAGTCCGAAAGTGTCAAGTCTGGTGAATTAATGAGGATTGTAAGGCACCGTTGTCCATCAAAATGATGCGATTACCTCCTTTCTTCGGTACTTGTGTGTAGAAGGGCATTTTCATGAAGAGACAATACTCGTTCCATCACAAAAGCCAGTCTAATTCGACAAATTCTTGCTTTTAGTTGCTTCAAAGTCCATCTGTATCTTTCAGAGTTGACAATGAAGATTATAACTCTAATGTCCCAAAACACTGTTGGAATAATTTTCCCAGCAGATTTCTCAGCTTTGAAGTTTTTGGCCTTTAGGGAAGAGGGATGTCGCCATTCCAATGATTGTCTCGTAGACTCAGGTTCAACCCACCTAAAAAAATACTGCCTCTACAAAATGCCTGAGTTTTATAGACTTATAAACGTCACTCGAGATTTCTTCTTCGAAAACAAGAAATTCAGTGGCAGCTTCCTGTATCTGACGGACATCCACGGGGGGTAGCCATTTTGAACTGTCACAACTTTGTGCAAATTTGACAGCATTACAATTTTTAACTTTTGGTTTAAAGAGTACATGCGTAAGTTAAACACGACGTCACATGGATAAGAAATGAACTCAGTAGGAGATTTGTCCTATTGCTTTTTGACTCACCCTCGGAGATAGAAAGATCGATAGATATTTAGATAAATACACACAACAAACCAAACTCATGTAACACACAGTCCTGACGATGGCTGAAAGGCCTGAAACATCGATGTAGACTGGCTCCAACATCGTGGGAAATGGGAAATATTACAACAATATTTAGATAAATAGATAGTTTGGTAATAAATGATTGCATTTATATCATGCATGAAATACACTTTATGTAAAGGTAGTTATATAATGATAAATAATTTATGATCTGTTGCTAATAAATGAAAAGATAGACAAATGCGTAGATAGGTAAGTAGATAAATTGATAAATATGTAACAAAGAGAAAAATAGCTAGGTCGGTATATATATAAATAAATAAATGCGTAGATAAATGCGTAGATAGGTAATTAGATAAATAGATAAATAGATAAATACGTAACAAAGAGATAAATAACTAGATAGGTCGGTAGATACTGATACAACGAAGATTACATATTATAATCTCAATTGCTTTCATCAATTTGTGACGCGTAGATATTACTTGCGATTATTATATTATGTGAAAACCAGGTTTTCATCCGAGGTGCCAGCAAGTTTCAGGGTTCGAATCCCTGGTATAGTTATCATTTCTGCCGTTTTTTTGTTGTTTTTTTTAAAGAAGCTTATTTATAGCGCAATATCCACTAAATGTGCTCAAAGCGCTTTACAAGGGGTCCCTGACCAACAGCAACACGTAACATGTAGAACGAGGCATGACGCCTGTTAGGCGATGTTAATATTTTTTTCGGACAGAGACAACGCTGTTAACGGCCAGGTACTCATTTTACACCTGAGTACGGTGAGATAATGTGAGTAAAGAGCCTTTTCCAAGTACTCAACTATGCGCCGAGAGAGGCGAGGCTCGAACCCAGGACCTTCCGATCCGAAAGCGAATGTCATACCATACCACAAGACCAAATAGCCGCACAGTAAGTACCTATGTTCTATAATTTGTTTAACATTGCATTTACTGTGGGTTTTTTAAAAAACAACGGCAGATTTATAATCTGCTTTTTTCCCCCACTTCCTTATCCCTATATTCCTCGTCAAAATCCTCTTTCTTGAGCACCGACAACAAACAAACAATAATAAATTCTTACCCGCAACAGGATCGCAATTTGCCAATATATAAGTAAACAACACAAAGGCTAACCAGTGACGAGACCAGTCCATGGCAGACACTTGAATATAATTTTCTTCTCTTTTTTTTTGGTTGAAAAAACTGTAAATTATATTAGTTCTTTTTTCTGAAATGAAAAGAAATATTGGTTGTTTTTTTTTAGTTAGTAAAGTCCCCGTCTTTGATGGTAAAAACAACATACACCTGGCTTGTTATGGGATTAATTGATGATTGCGTTGATTATTATTATTATTATTATTATTATTATTATTATTATTATTATTATTATTATTATTATTATATCATTATTATTATTATTATTATTATTATTATTATTATTATTATTATTATTATTATTATTATTATTATTATTATCATTATCATTATTATTACTATTATTATTTTCATTCCAGTATACCTGCTCAGGGCTGCGTGCCACATACATACTTTAATATTCGTTTGCCAAAACCAACGGCAAAGAAAAGAGTAGTATTAAATTATAAGTAAGAATAAAGACTTTAATAATGATACTTTATTATTAAAGCACAACACATCACAGAAAAATTAATAAAAAAATAACATTAGCCTAAGACTGTAAAGCCCAAATGTCCTTCTTTGTTATGAAATGAAGTTGTTCCGTTATACTTCCGGATGGCAATGTTATTAACTTTTTTGTCAAGCGCATACTATCTATATGTGGTGCATAAACCTATATATAGGTTTGCCTAAGAAGCTCACAACATTGCCATCCGGAAGTATAACGGACCAATACACTAAACTATCATATATAATCTAAACGTTAAAAGTCTGGTTACTACAATTTAGTGAGAATACGCTTCAACAGTCGTAACGTCACTTTCCTCCTAAAGACGCATGGTATGTTTGTAAATGGCTCTAAACTATCTTTGTTTAGAACCACGATTGCCGCCGTTGCTGGGCGACGTGACATCAGACTATTGAATCCAATTACTCATAATCGCGGATGTCAATTTTCAAGCAATAACAAAGACCTGAGTGACGTCAACTTCATCCTATCTTTAGAATCATGAATCTGTTTCCTTCAGCACTATAAACAACAAAAACACACTTGTGTAGGTGGAGCATAAACCTACAGATAGTTCGAAGATGACGTCACTCAAGCCTTTGTTATTGTTTTTGCCATCCGCGTTTGTGAGTTGTTCTCACTAAACTGTATTAACCAGACTATATAAGTTTATGGTTACACAGAGTTTGTGTGTTGGTCCGTTATACTTCCGGATGGCAATGTTGTGAACTCCTTGGCCAAGCGCATTATATCTATACATGACGGCAAAAGACCAGTTTTAGTGACGTGCTTTAAGTTAACAACAACAACAACAACAACAACAACAACAACAACAACCGAAGAACTGATTTCAACAACACAAGGAAACATCCAACTGCCTCAGCACTTTAACACACATGACATTCTTCGGCTAAGAACACTTGCACTAGACAAGAGATTTATGGAGGCAGATTACTAACTGGATAGTATGCGCTTGGCTAAGAAGCTCATAACATTGCCATCCGGAACTGTGTGTATCCATGCACGTTAAAAGTCAGGCCAGGTTAATACAGTTTAGTGAGCATTACTCATAAACGCAAATGGCAAAAAAAAAAAAAAAAAAAAAAAACAATAACAAAGACCAGAGTGACGTCAACTAAGAACTTTCTATAGAAACAGACTGACAAACTCGAAGTGACGCACACATACACGGCAAGCGCCCAAAGAGGCTGCGCAGCCATATTTATTTTTATTTTTAAGTTAACGAAGGCGAACGGTCAGGCTATGAGTTTGAGAAGGTTTCGTTTCTATCCCAGAGTCAATGATATTATAGCACCGATATCCAAACACCCACCTGTCCCGTAGCCCGTGTGTTTGAAGAATACTTCAATCACAGGGAGATGGGAGGTCCGAGCTGCTCAAGGAGTTACTGAAAACAAAGATGTCGACAAGACAGAACGCGCTATGGGTAAATAATAAGTATAAAAAAAATTAAATTAAATTCCTTTTATTCATCCCATAGGGGAAATTTGTCTCTAGGGTCTATTCCAAGGGATGACTGGAATAACCCAGGCGACAGCCAACCGCAGTGCAGGGCCGCAAATTGAGCTAAGGCGAGGTGACTTACTTGCTCAAGGCCACACAGCGCAGCGGCGGGTGATCAAACTCGGTACCTTTCGGGTAGGAAGCAAAGACCGTACCACTGAGCCACGCTGTCCCCTGTTTAAAGAGAAAATAGATGGCTGTAAAAGATTGAAAAGAGAACTTTATTTTGATTGACATGCAATACTTTAAGAGTTCAATTGTTTAATTAAGTCATTTGTACTTCTGAAATTGATAATTATGTTATTATCAACGGTAAATTATTAAGGAGCAGGCACCGGTGTAAGATAAGGAACTGAACAAGTGTGTATGAAAGGTGCCAGACAAAGCAATAAAGAGAAATGCAAGAAAAAAAATACTGGTAATGGTAGCACGTCTGACCAGTAATCAGAAGGTCTGAGGTTCGATCCCCACTCGAGGTGGACTTATTTTTTGGGATGTTTTCTTTTTTACTTGTATTTTTCTTTCTTGCTTTGTCTGGCACCTTTCATACACTTGCTCAATTGGATTCAGTAGTCTGATGTCACGTCGTCTGGCAACGGCGGCCATCTTGGTTCTAAACAAAGAAAATCATTACTTTTTATTCTTCAAGCTGGCTAGAACTTTTCATATGTCTTGTGATCAGAATGTGTAAAAGTCAAAACATGATCAAATTTATGTGTTTTTTTTTCCCTCTGGCTACGCTTTTATACGGGCGTCCGCAATTGTTCCGATAGTTTAGAGCCAGTGTTGCTAAGTTACCATGCGTCATTAGGAAGGAAGTGACATTACGACTATTGATTGAATACATGCGTAGCCATTGTTAAGTTATAGCCTGATACTGAAATCCAAAAGGACTGGCAGTTTGACGTCATTATTGTTTTTTCTTTGCACCGCCTAGTGAGTTGTCGTTAGTAGAGCTCATGGAAACAAGTTCTTTCATTGGTTGAACTATTGAATACAACTCACGATTTGTTTTCTTTTGTGGCAAAAGATTTGCATTTTGACGTCATTTTTTTGGTCAGTATCAGGCCATAACTTTACGAAGGCCACGGTCAGGCTATATCTTAACGATGGCTACGATTTCATGTGATAGGTTATGTTATTTTGAGAGATAAATCGGTATAAACGAAAGGTCAGACTTAGCGGAAAACTTTTTGTCTTGTATCTGGATTTAACATGATGTATTGTTTTAACTGTTCTTGTTATTGGCTGAATAAGGGTTTTGAGCCCGAAACATTCTGTGTGTTTTTGAATTTCTATTTTCGACTTTTTGATAGCATCTGTAATATTATTTATTTTTGTACATGAGATTTTGCAATCCACAGTTTCCATCAGCTTAGTATTCAGTAGGTGTAATACGCTTCCACAGCCATGACGTCACTTCCCTCGTAATGACGCATGGTAACTTAGTAACCGGCTCTAAACTATCGGAACAATGGCGGACGCCCTTATGAAATATTTCTCCGACGAGCATAAAAGCGTATCCAGAGGAAAATAAACCATTATAAATCTGATTATGTTTTGACTTTTGCACATTCTGATCACAAGACATATCAAAAGTTCTAGCCAGCATGAAGAATAAATAGTACCAATTTTCTTTGTTTAGAACCACGATGGCCGCCGTTGCTGGGCGACGTGACATCAGACTATTGAATCCAATTTGCAGCTATGTGATCTAGCGGTATGGCACTCGCCTTCGGATCAGAAGGTCATGGGTTCGAGTCTGGAGCGGTGCATAGCTGAGTCCATGTAAAAGGCTCTTTAATCACACTCTCTCACCGAACACAGGTGTAAAACGAATACCTGACCGTAAATATAGTTGCCTCTGTCCGAAAAAAAAAGTTTTGTAATATCACCTAACAGGCGTCATGTCTCATCTTACATGTTTTGTGTAGATGTTGTCTATGGACTTCATGAAAAGCACTTTGAGCACGTTTAGTGGATATTGCGCTATATAAAAGTTCAACTTTTTTAAAAAATCATAAGATGTCAAGAGCATGGTATGGCACTCGCCTTCGGATTAGAAGGTCCTGGGTTCGAGTCTGGAACGGTGCATAGTTGAGTCCGTGGAAAAGACTCTTTACTCACACTCTCTCACCGCAAACAGGTGTAATACGAATACCTGACCGTTAACATACTTGTCTCTTTCCGAGAAAGAAAATATTGTAAAATTCCCTACATCATCCAACATGTTTAGTGTAGCTGTTGACTATTGACCCCATGAAAAGCACTTTGAGCACGTTTATTGGAGAAAGGGAATGAGATTAGCGGAAGAGTAGCGTCCCTTTTTGGAAGTCACGAGCGGAAAAGTTATTAGGGAGAGAACGTCATGTTGGTTGTGCGGCATGAGACACTTAACCGAAAACGAGGACGAGAGAGACGCATGCGCAAAACCATTTTGACGTTCTCTCTGTAAGGTGACGTCCAATCAAGGGACGCTACTCTTCCGCTAATCTCATTCCCTATAATATGCGCTAAATAAAAGCTCAAATTTTCAACATGATCAATAAAGCAAGGACAATCATCAATTCTCGAAAATCAATCTATCAATCAATGCTAAGATATCAATGCTGAAGATAACACTGTGCTTTCACCCCCAGATGATCATCAACTAACCAAGAAATGACCCTAATGATAGCGAGTTAAAACTGATAAATCCATTTTGACCAGACGGACCTCATAATAATCGGACCTGATAACAACCATAATGAACTTTGTGCGGTTATGATGTAATGTAATGTGGACTTCTGCCATGACACTAGCATTCGGATCGGAAGGTACGGGGTTCGGGTCCCGCTTTGAGCGATGTATTGTTGAGTCCTTGCAAAAGATCTTTGCTCTCATCAACCTATTAGATAATTAATCTATTAATTAAATCTTTAAATGATTTTACATTATTATTATCATCATCATCATTGTTATTCTTCTTCTTCTTCTTCTTCTTCTTCTTCTTCTTCTTCTTCTTCTTCTTCTTCTTCTTCTTCTTCTTCTTCTTATTATTATTATTATTATTATTATTATTATTATTATTATTATTATTATTATTATTATTATTATTATTTATCATTATTATCATTATTATTATTATTATTATTATTATTATTATTATTATTATTATCATTATTATCATTATTATTATTATTATTATATTATTATTAGTATTGTTGTTATTATTATTGTTATTATTATTATTATTATTATTATTATTATTATTATTATTATTATTTTTATTATCATTATTATTATCATTGTTTGGTTTGCTTTATTATTGATTTTACTTACTTGGTTTGTTGATACTAAATATCATATTCATGCATGAGTTATATTGGCAATTTTCTAAAAATAAACTCTTGAACCTTTGAACCTCTCATTCTCTCACCGTACTCAGGTGTAAAATGAGGACCTAGCCATTGACAGCGTTGCATCTGACGTAAAAAAACCCCCTGTAACATCGCCTAATAGGATAATGTCTCATCCTGCATAAAAAGTGTTGCTGTTAACTAGGGACCACTTGTAGAATGTAATGTCAAAAAAACAAAACAAACCCAAATGGTTCCAATCTCATTGGAAATGTAAAACCACTCTTCCACAACGGAAGGTCCTGGGTTCGAGCCTCGCTCGGCGCATAGTTGAGTCCTTGAAAAGGCCACTTTACTCTCATTCTCTCACCGTACTTAGGTATAAAATGAGTACCTGGTTGTCCGAAAAAAAGGTAATATCGCCTAACAGGCGTCATGTCTCTTCCTAAATGTTAAATGTTGCTGTTGGTCAAGGACCCCCTGTAAAGCCCTTTGAGAACGTTCAGTCGTTGTTGAGCTGTGTAAAAGCTCAATTTTTAAATCTTTTTTTTCTAATCAACCGATAATTGAGGGACGAGTTTTCTGGCTAAAATAATTTGAAAAAGGTGTTTTATCACAGTCCGGCTTAGCAAGAGTACAATCGATATTGACTACATAATATCTAAACATCTTCCTATCTCTCTATAATTAACATTGAACCCGGATGTGCGATTATTGTGGTAGTAAGATAGATAAACACATCAAATCACCAAATGCTCACTATCGTGCAATGAAGAAACACTTATTTTCATCTTTGTCCATTAACCAATGGGCACGATCTATCTTACGTTTCAATGTGCTCGAGGTCATTGGTCTCATTACAAAGTGTGCTCAAAATGACTCACATAGTGAAAAGTGTTCACAATTTGAAAAATATCCAACGCTACAATTGGTCATTTTGCTCAGTATGACTCATGGTTATGTTTACAACTTTCATGAACAAAGCAGCGTGTTTAGATGCATTGAGAAATGTCCAATCGTTGTACAACAACAAATCATGTGATTGATGACTAGGTTGGACGAAAGCATGAATATAGATCGCTCCCATTGTTCATATAGATAGATGCGCTTCACTAAGAAGCTCAAAACATTGCCATCCGGAAGTATAACGGGCCAACACACAAATCTCTGTGTAACCATGAACTTTTCTAGTCTGGATAATACAGTTAAGTGAGAAATACTCATAAACGTGGACTGCCAAAAAACAATAACAGATGTCCGAGTTACGTCAAATTCATTCTATCTTTATTTATATAGCTAGTTCGAAGATGACGTCACTCAGGTCTTTGTTATTGTTTTTTGCCATCCGCGTTTATGAGTAATGCTCACTGAACTGTATTAACCTGACTATAAATGTTCATGGATACACACAGTTTTGTGTGTTGGTCCGTTGTACTTCCGGGTGGCAATGTTATGAGCTTCTTCGCCAAGCGCATACTATCTATATGAAAATTTTGAGCACGTTTAGGGATATTGCGCTAAATAGAAGCTCACATTTTTAACATGATCAATGCATGGACAATCATCAATTCTCGAAAATCAATCTTTCAATCAATAATCTTTAGACATGTCTGTAAGGAGGAAACCTTTGTCAAAGGTTTTACATAGGATGACAGTGAAGACACACAATGAAATTCAAAGCTATGCTTGTGTCAAAGCCAAAGACAAGAAAATCTAAAACGATGAGCTGCTGGAAAACTTTTACGTCTAGGAATGAATGGAACTCACACACACACACACACACACACACACACACACAGAGAGAGAGAGAGAGAGAGAGAGAGAGAGAGAGAGGGGGGGGTAAACGGATGGGAGACAAAGACGTACTCAGTAATAGACAAGGAGGTGGAGAGAGGTTTGAAGAGGTCGAGAGAGAGAGAGAGAGAGAGAGAGAGAGAGAGAGAGAGAGAGAGAGAGAGAGATGATGGTGATGATGATGAATGAGACGCCAATAGAGATCATACTACAATCTAATTCAAATGGAATCAGAAAGAGAGGAAGGGATTGATTAAAAATAAATAAATTTAAAAACAACTTGAGCGTAATAACCACTAAACGTGCTCAAAGCGCTTTGCCACGTGACCCTGACCAACAGAACACTTAACATCTAGTACGAGATATGGCGCCTGTTAGGCGATATTACAATTTTCTTTCGGACAGAGACAACGCTGTTAACGGCTAAGGTACGCATTTTACACACGGTGAAAGAAATGTGAGGAAATAGCCTTTTCCAAGGACTCAACTATGCGCTGATCGAGGCTCGAACCCAGGACCGTGCGATCCGAAAGCAGGTAGTGTCATACCACCAAAACCACAGCTGTTCTTATATTCACTTTTGTTTATCACTTTTTACAGTCCACAACTTCCAGTAGCATAGTATCACTTTAAGGGCAGTGTGGCTCAGTAGTACGGTCTTTGGTTCGTACCCGGAAGGTATCGAGTTCAATCACCTGCGCTGTGTGGCCTTGAGCAAGTCACCTGGCCCTAGCTCAATTTGTGGCGCTGCACTGCTGCTGACGGCTGGGTTATTCAAGTCTGCAATTGGAATAGACCCTAGATAGAAAAATTTCCCCTTTGGGATGAATAAAGAGACTATTATTATTATTATTATTATTATTGTTATTATTATTATTATTATTATTATTATTATTATTATTATTATTATTATTATTATTATTATTATTATTATATTATTATTATATTATTATTATTATATTATTATTTATTATTATTATTATTATTATTATTATTATTATTATTATTATTATTATTATTATTATATATTATATCATTATTATTTATTATTATTATTATTATTATTATTATTATATTATTATTATATTATTATATTATTATTATTTATTATTATTATTATCATTATTATTATTATATTATTATTATTATTATTTATATTATTATTATTATTATTATTATATATATATTATTATTATTATTATTATTATTATTATATTATTATTATTTTATTATTATTATTATTTTTATTATTATTATTATTATTATTATTATTATTATTATATTATTATTATTATTATTATTATTATTATTATTATTATTATTATTATTATATTATTATTATTATTATTATTATTATTATATATATGTTATTATTATTATCACTAAATCGAATTTACAGAATCTAGATCATCTCGACACAACACCGCTTTGACACGATGGGTCACATTTATTTATCATGTCGTGTTGTTCCTTCCTTCTTGTTGTTATTATTTTTTTTTCTGTCCTATTTTGAGCCGGAAATATCTACGTACATTTCCGCAATGATACAAATACTGTCTCATCTTTTAGGACCGCCTGTGGATTGTTAATCTCCTGATCCTTGTATTGTTAAACGAACTGCTGATGTCTCCCATCTATTCATCCAACAAGCCATTTTAATCTCTATAATATTATTCGAATGATTAATAGATATTTCATGAAAATACACCGAGTGTACGATATATACAGTGCCGGAAAGAAAATATAAGAAAGAAAGAAATCATTTCAAGTTTGAATATTATGTTCTGCTTTTAGATAATATCAAATCTTAAGAGCTTCTGTAGTTTATCATCATTATCATCATCATCATCATCATCATCATCATCATCATCATCATCATCATCATCATCATCGTCGTCGTCGTCGTCGTCATCAGCATCATCATTATCAATTCATCATCATCATTTCTTCATCATCAGCATCATTGCCTACGTCAACATCACCAACGACTCCTCATTCTCCTCAAACTTCTCCTTCCTCTTCCTTCCCCTCCTTCTCCTCCTCACCATCATCATCATTCTCATCGCCCCTCTCTTCTTCTTCTTCTTCTTCTTCTTCTTCTTCTTCTTCTTCTTCTTCTTCTTCTTCTTCTTCTTCTTCTTCTTCTTTTCAGCCTTCTTATCCTCCTCCTCATCATCATTCTCTTAGCCCATCTCTTCTTCTTCTTCTTCTTCTTCTTCTTCTTCTTCTTCTTCTTCTTCTTCTTCTTCTTCTTCTTCTTCTTCTCCTCCTCCTCCTATGCATTCATTTTGATGTTCTTCGTCTTCATCCTCTCTTCATCCTACCCTCAACAATAATGCAATTCGTATCTCACCAACACCCAAATCAGGAGGAGAAAATTGAGATGGGTCGGTCATACACTAAGAAGACCAGGGAGCAATGTCACCCGCCAGTTCCTTGAATGGAACCCCCAAGGGACACGAAAGTTGGGGAGTCCAAAACACACGTGGAGACGCTCTCACTGTCTGATGAAGTGAAAATGACAGGCCTCACCTGGAAGGTTATCAAGAAGATGGCCAAGGACAGAGGCAGATGGTGGACGCTTGTAGAGGCCCTATGTTCCACAAGGAGCCACTTGAAAACAGTAGAGAGAGAGAGAGAGAGAGAGAGAGAGAGAGAGAGAGAGAGAGAGAGGGAGAGAGAGAAGAGAGAGAGAGAGAGGAGAGAGAGAGAGAGAGAGAGAGAGAGAGAGAGAGAGAGAGAGAGAGAGGGAGAGAGACGACTATTAAATCCTATAAATTAAAACAAAAGTACCGAAAAATAAATTGGCGCTGGCTCCTTCTTCTACGCGTTATATTGTATCATAACAATAAAGAATAAATCATACTAAATAACATGTAACAAAAATAATTGGCGTACCTACTCGGAATAGATACGGATTAAAAATTAATTTTGATCAACTCGTCCTTGAAATATTAATCGTTTAAAATGACCCTCATCTTGGCAAAAACTTTCAAAGCTGGAAAAGGCTCTTTACTCACAATCCTCTCACCGCACTCGGGTGTAAAATGATTACCTGGCCGTTAACAGCGTTGTCTCTGTCCGGAAAAAAAATTGTAATATCGCCTAACAGGCGACATGTCCCGTTCTACATGTTAGGTTTTTTTCTGTAAAGCGCTTTGATCACGTTTAGTGGATATTGCGCTATATAAAAGCTCAAGTAAAAGCTCAAGATAACATTCACGTAATTGTGTTTATAAATAACCAACTTTGTTTGTCCGAACACGTGTGAAGGTATGTCACACGGTCCATGTTTTGATTGGTAAATAATCTACTGGTTAATTGGATTCAATAGTCTTATGTCACGTCGCCCAGCAACGGCGGCCATCGTGTTTCTAAACAAAGAAAATCTGTACTTTTTATTCTTCATGCTGGCTAGAACCTTTCATATGTCTTGTGATCAGAATGTGTAAAAGTCAAGACATGTTGTTTGTTTTTTTTGGCCTCTGGATACGCTTTTATGCTCGTCGGAGAAATATTTCATAAGGGCGTCCGCCATTGTTTCTAAGTTACCATGCCTCATTACGAGGGAAGTGACGTTACGACTATTGAAGCGTATTGTTGGACAGCAACAAATCATGTGATCGATGACTTGGTTGGACGAAAACCTGAATAAATAGATCGCCCCCATTCAATAGATCTTCCTAATATTATTATTCCGTCAGCTGCTTCTGTGGTCGCCGCCCCGTTCCGTTGCCGCTCACCAATAATAATTCTCTCCCTTTGTCCTCTTCTCGACTCACCCGCTGTGCCTTGCTTTTACCTGAGAGTTCATTTCCTTCGCTCACCCACGGGAATCGACAGGTAAGACTGATGTGCATTTTTTGCTTCATCCGTAATATTCTGTTTTATTTTTCCTCATATATTGTTGTTTTTTGTTTGTTTGTTTGTTTGTTTGTTTTTTTTTTAATACTTTCTGTTTTTCTTTTGTTTGTTGTGAGTCTTTATATATATATATATATATATATATATATATATATATATATATAATATATATATAGTTGTCCTTGATATATATATATATATATATATATATATATATATGTATGTGTGTATGTGTGTGTGTGTGTTTTCATAGTTTTAGTTAATTTCTGTGTTAATCTGATGATATATCCAAATGAACTCTAGACAAAGAAAATTGAAATCAAGGTGAAATTGACTTTTTAAAATGATTAGGAATTTTGAGAGGTTCTTTTGGATTTTTTTTTAAACTTCTTTTTTAAATGATGGAGAATTTAGGGGGAAAATTACATGAAACCAAATGGTATACCTCATGCTTAAATTTCAAATAATATGTGACCTAAACGATATCAAAACGGTACTATTTCGATTGTGTTCCGAGATGCCAAAAAGTGAATTGCAGAATTAAGATAGTAAAAGATTTCAGATCTTACTAATTTTTTCAAACCTGACCGACCTAAAACTATGAAAATTTCGTAGAGTTACAAAAATTTCGGATCTAATTGAAGAACTGTGTGAGTAATTATGAGTAATGGTGCGGCTATGTGGTCTTGTGGTTTGACACTCGCTTTCGGATCGGAAGGTCCTGGGTTCGAGGCTCGATCAGTGCATAATGAGTACTTGGAAAAGACTCTTTACTCACATTCTCTCACCGAACTTAGGTGTAAAATGAGTACCTGGACGTTAACAGCGTTGTCTCTTTCTGAAAAAAAATGTAATATCGCCTAACAGGCATCGTGTTTCGTCCGACATGTTAAGTGTTATGGTTGGTCAAGGACCCTTTGTAAAGCGCCGTAAAGTGGATATTGCGCTACATAAAAAGCTTTAAAAAAATTAAGGATTTAAAAAAAGTAGTTCTTCAGATGCTATTGACTCATGTGACAAATCAGACAGAATGATAATCATGGTAGATTTCAACTCGAAGGTTGGTAGTAGGAAAGACGAACAGGAAAAAGACATAGTAGGAGAGTATGGTCTAGAAGAAAGAAACAAAGAAGGAGAACGGCTGGTAGAATTTGCCATTGAAAACAACCTACCTTGCCATTACAAACACCATGTTCCAGGTACACAAAAGAAGGCTATTTACGTGGACCGCACCAAATGGGCAGACAAAGAACCAAATAGATTATATAATCATAAACAAGAGATGGAGAACATCAGTGACAGCGGCAAGAACCCTACCCGGGGCAGACTGTGATAGCGATCATGAGCTACTAATAGCAGACGTCAAAATCAGACTCAAGATTATCAAATCGCCCCCCAAACCAGTTCGGTATGACCTCTCAATGATACATTTCAACATCCAGTACAAACTTGAAGTTAAGAACAGTTTCAGTGCATTACAAGACATGGCAGAAGAGATGGAACCTGAAGAGTTGGCAGAAAAGATTGAAAATACTTTTAAAAGAGCAGCAGTGGAACACCTACCAAAAAGGTCATATAAGAAAAAAACATGGATAACAAACGAAACTCTTGAAGCCATGGAAACAAGGATAAACATCAAGCAAAGGTATGGTCTACATTCTGACGAGTATAAAGAAGCAAAAGCATATGTGAAGAAATTACCAAAACGGGACAAGACCGATTCATTAAAAGAAAAACTCGATGACATAGAACTGGCAATGTATACCAATCAGACAAATAAAATGCACAAAGAAATCAACAACCTAACAAATGAGTTCAAACCACGCCTATCGACCATAAAAGATACCAACGGCACACCCCTAAACGACCCAGAAAAAATCGCAGATAGGTGGGCTGAATACTGTAAGGAAATGTATGATGGCAACGCAAACATATTGCCAATGATGGAACCAAATGGAGATACGAAGCGAAGTAGAATGGGCAATTAAACAGCTCCCAACAGGCAAATCAGCAGGAAACGATGAAATATCGGGAGAAATGATCAAAGCTAGTGGAGACGAGGGGACTGCATTATATCACACTCTCTGTAAAAAGATATGGCACGAAGAACGATGGCCAAATGAATGGACAAAGGCTGTATTTATACCAATCCCCAAAAAAGGAGACCTACAGCTATGCACAAATTACAGGACGATATCACTCATCAGCCATGCAAGCAAGATCTTACTGAAAATTATTTTGAAGAGATTAGAGAACGTGGTGAAGGAAGAAGTCAGCCAAACTCAAGCAGGCTTTAGACCAAACAGGGGAACAAGAGACCAAATATTTAATATCAGGACACTGATTGAAAAAAGCAGGGAGGCAAACATAGATCTACACATGTGCTTCATAGATTACAGCAAAGCGTTTGACTGCGTAAATCACGAACAAATAGTAACAACTTTGAAGAACTTAAACTGCCACTACAAAATAGTCAACCTCATAAACAATCTTTACCAACAACAGACAGCAACGGTTAGACTAGAATATGGACTTACAAAATGGTTCCCAATAAAGCGGGGAGTGAGGCAGGGGTGCATCCTTTCTCCTTCACTATTCAGCCTATACACCGAAACAATAATGCGTGATGTAATGATAGAAGAAAAAGATGAAGAGTACAGTGCCGTGAAGATAAATGGCAGGAAGATCTCTGACGACACGGCGCTATTGTCAACAACATCAACAGGCCTCAACAAACTAGTAAAATCGGTAAAAAAAAAAACATAGTGAAGACAAAGATCTATTATTAAACGCAAAGAAAACGAAAATAATGAGCACAGATAAAAGCAGCACTGCTCAGGTCGAAATAGAAGGAGAACAACTGGAAAATGCTACAAATTTCATTTACCTTGGAGCACAAATAGAAGCCAATGGAAAATCGGCACCAGATATCAGGAGAAGACTTGCAATTGCAAGCAACAAACTAAACAAAATGATGGCAATCTGGAAGAGCGAGGAAGTCAGACTGAAAATGAAGATCCTAACATCCTGTATTTTTTCCTACTGCAATATATGGATGCGAGACATGGTCTATAACCAAAGAATCAGAAAAGAGAATAACCGCCTTCGAAATGAAATGCTATAGAAAAATCTTACGCATCCCGTGGACAAACAAAGAAAGCAATGCAAACATCATGAAAACACTAGGACTAAAAAAGTCCCTGCTGATGAGTAAGATAAAAAAGCTGAAACTCAATTACTTTGGGCACCTGAAAAGACACGACACACTAGAGAGAGATGTACTGGAGGGCATGGCGGAGGGCAAAAGAGGCAGAGGAAGACCACAAAGAAGATGGCAACAGGATATACAGGAATGGCTCAACAACGGCGTGACGGAATGTAGCAGATGGGCACAAGACAGAGACTTCTTCCGAAGGACTGTGTGGGAGGCTACGTCCAAGTGATATGCCACAGAGAGAGAGAGTTCTTCAGAGTCTTAATGCCCAACAGGCCGGAGTTTATCCCGATTTCTATAGCGTGAAACATGTAATAGCAATTGCTTGCTACTCTTTAGACAGGACGCTACACTATCGCAAACTACTTTCCCAGCTACCCAATAACTGCCGGGTGGACATTAAGGGGTCAGAAACAATTCTCGACTGCACCCGGGATCGATCTCGGTCCTTTTGCGCTGTGAAGCGAGTGCTCTACCAACTGAGCCAGCGGGTTCTTCTTAAGGATTTAAAGTGTTATATAATCCTGATCAGATTGACCTGATAATTTTTTAAAGGTAACTACGGCGACTATTGATTGTGATTTCCTTTTTTGATAAAGGGGAAACCCGAAACGTTCACAGTATCTGTCTTCTTTTAATAAATTGAAGCTTACATTTCAATACTAATCGTTAGTTATTATGTTTTAACCCTCTCCTTACCAACTACAGGAAAATCGTCACATTCGTTACGATACAACCAACATTTTTCTTATTCAAATTTCTTTTGTACATCATAAAATTTAAAGAAAATGAACAGTGTGTTGTAGAGTATGTTTTGCTAAAGAAATTATGTATGGCAAGAACTTACTACTATTGTGTTACTATTGAGTGATAAAATACATATTTTTTGTGTTAGTTGGATACGAAGTTTTGGGGAAAATCGTGAAAAAGGCTGGTAAGGAGAGGGTTAATAAACATTTATTTACGCTACAATTCTTAAATATCATCCGTTACAATTTTCTATTTTTGTTGTTGTCAGTTTAAGTTTTCAATTATTTTCACTCTATTCAGATTGCACAAAAATCTCTGTTATGTTTTAACTCTCTCCTTACTAGCCATTTTCAGGATTTTTCCCAAAACTTTACACCCAACTAACACAAAATATATTTTTAAAACTCAAACATAATAGCAGTAAGTTCTTGCGATAAATAATTTCTTTCGTAAAACATGTTCTTTAACACACTGCTAATTTTCTTTAAATTATATAACGTACAAAATAATGTAATGGTTGCTGCTCGAAGCTCGAAGAAATAAATAATAATGTGAAATTGAATGTAAGCTTCAATTTAATTACAAAAACAGATCAAATGACCGTTTCGGCTTTCCTCTTTATCAACAAAACAGGATGAATGAAACACCACAGATGAATGAGATGATGTGATAGTGGCGTAGTTTATTCATCTTATTAACAACGCTACAACCACATTATCTCATTCATCTGTGGTGTTTCATTCATCCTGTTTGTTGATAAAGGGGAAACCCGAAACGTTCATTTGATCTGTTTTTGTAATTAAATTGAAGCTTACATTCAATTTCATATTATTATTTATGACGTACAAGAAAAATTTGAATATGAAAAATGTTGGTTGCTTCTTATTGAAAATGACGGTTTTCCTTTAGTTGGTAAGGAGAGGATTAAGTGGATATGTGGTGTTTTGCAGGTCTGATAACCCAAATGGTTATGGAAACACTCTCAACTCAAAGCAAAATTAATATTTTCCATTACAACTACCTTAACACCACCCCATTATTGCGTCCGGTTATCGAACCTGTAAATATGGTCACGTCGCTTTTAAGTTATTCGAGTACCTCCCATGGCGATAGATAAAATTTAAATGTCACTTAATTCTTGAATAGGCTTCAATAGTCGGGACGTCACTTCCCTCGTAATGACGCATAGTAACTTCGTAACTGGTTCTAAACTATAGGAACAATGGCGGACACCCTTATGAAATATTTCTCTGACGAGTATAAAAGCGTATCCAGAGGAGAAAAACATAAGAAATCGATCATGTTTTGCCTTTTATACATTCTGATCACATGACATGTGAAAAAGTTCTGGCCAGCATGAAGATTACAAATTACCGATTTTCTTTGTTTAGAACTAAATTGCTCGTTGCTGGGCGGATGTGACGTTAGACTATTGAATCCTATTGGTATCGTGTCAGAAATGATTATAAAAAAAAATTACGCCCCTCTGCGAATTGTGAGATTCTGTCGTCTCGGCATTCCATTAATGAATACAGAGAATCCATCAAAGTAAATGAGAAAATTGAGATTAATCATCTTGCCCGAGGAAGACAAAAGAAAGTGCTTGAAGCGGGGCTCGAACCGTAGCCATCGTAAAGTTATAGATAGTATGCGCTTGACTAAGAAGCTCATAACATTGCCACCCGGAAGTATAACGGACCAACACACAAACTGTGTGTATCCATGAACGTTTATAGTCGGGTTAATACAGTTCAGTGAGCATTACTCATAAATGCGGATGGCATAAAACATTAACAAAGACCTGAGTGACGTCATCTTCGAACTATCTATAGATAGAATGCGCTTGGCCAAGGAGTTCACAACATTGCCATCCGGAAGTATAACGGACCAACACACAAACTCTGTGTAACCATGAACTTTTATAGTCTGGTTAATACAATTTAGTGAGAACAACTCACAAACGCGGATGGCAAAAACAATAACAAAGGCCTGAGTGACGTCATCTGCATACTATCTATAGCCTGACACTGACCAAAAATGACGTCAAAATGCCACAAAAGAAAACAAATCGTGAGTTGTATTCAATAATAGTTCAACCAATGAAATAACTTGTTTCTATGAGCTCTACTAACGACAACTCACTAGACGCTACACAAACCTAAAAAATGACGTCAGACTGCCAGTCATAAAGGGTTCTAGTGTCAAGCTATAGATAGTATGCGCTTGGCTAAGAAGCTCATAGCATTGCCATCCGGAAGTATAGATAGTATGCAGATGACGTCACTCAGGCCTTTGTTATTGTTTTTGCCATCCGCGTTTGTGAGTTGTTCTCACTATACTGTATTAACCAGACTATAAAAGTTCATGGTTACACAGAGTTTATGTGTTGGTCCGTTATACTTCCGGATGGCAATGTTGTGAACTCCTTGGCCAAGCGCATTCTATCTAAAGTTCTGGCCAGCATGAAGATTACAAATTACCGATTTTCTTTGTTTAGAACTAAATTGCTCGTTGCTGGGCGGATGTGACGTTAGACTATTGAATCCTATTGGTATCGTGTCAGAAATGATTATAAAAAAAATTACGCCCCTCTGCGAATTGTGAGATTCTGTCGTCTTGGCATTCCATGAATGAATACAGAGAATCCATCAAACAAAGTAAATGAGAAAATTGAGATTAATCATCTTGCCCGAGGAAGACAAAAGAAAGTGCTTGAAGCGGGGCTCGAACCGTAGCCATCGTAAAGTTATAGATAGTATGCGCTTGACTAAGAAGCTCATAACATTGCCACCCGGAAGTATAACCGACCAACACACAACACTGTGTGTATCCATGAACGTTTATAGTCGGGTTAATACAGTTCCGTGAGCATTACTCATAAACGCGGATGGCATAAAACAATAACAAAGACCTGAGTGACGTCATGTTCGAATTATCTATATATATACAATGTTAACGATGGCTACGCTCGAACCCAGGAACTTTCGGGTCACAATGCAATGCATTAACCATTTATTCGGCCACTTTGCTTACCCCCCCCCCCCCCCCCTTCCACCACTTTCTCAATAACGAGATAACAAGTATTGAATTCAAAATCAAAGTGATACAAATTAGGATATTTAACTTTTTACAGTCTAAAAAACAAAACTCACCCTCGTGGACTAAGATATTAATCCTTACCGACTATGAGAAATTCGTCATTTTCTTTATGACACACTGAATGAATGAATATGGCTGCGCAATCTCTATGGACGCTTGCCGTGAATGTGTGCGTCACTTCGAGTTTGTCAGTCTGTTTCTATTATCCAGTTAGTAATTTGCCTCCATAAACCTCTGTCTAGTGCAAGTGTTCTTAGCTTTAGAATGTCATCATGTGTGTTAAAGTGCTGAGGCAGTTGGATGTTTCCTTGTGTTGTTGAAATCAGTTCTTCGGTTGCTGTTTCTAAATGTATTTTATTTTGTTTATGACACACTGAACTTTTTTCTAATTAAGAATATTGTTTTGACCATCCCAAAATTTGAAGAAAAAATCTTTGTTGTACTATTTACCAGAATTTAATGATATTTTGTTAAGCTATTTTTTTTATGCTGTACAAAATTATGAAGACCTTACGTGAACTCATTGCTTTTCAGTTATTTTTTTTTTTTTTTTTGTAAAATCAATTTATGTGTAGGGCAGGTAAAAAATTAAGGAAAAAATCCTGAATATAATCGTTTAAAATGAAGAAAGTCGATTACTAAAACTTGTAAAATATATTCTTTAAAAAAATAGAGGTTAGGGATCACATTGTTCCGTCCAGTCAAGTTATGTTAACATTTTTATTATTAAGCACAGAATTACTGGTAAATCTAAAAAAGTATCAAACTATTTTTCACAAATTGACATATGGGTGACTTGTAAACCTTTTTTTTAAAATTAAGGTAATTCCATTGCCCGTTGATTCCGATGGTTATTTAGAAAATCTGATGATCAGAAGTTCTTAATTTGACCTTTGGCCTTCGGATTTGCCATAATTTAACCGCTGATAGCTCAAAAGATTCGTCTCGATCTATGTTAATTTCCACCTTACAGTTGTATAATAGAAATAATAATGATAATAATAATAATAATAATAATAATAATAATAATAATAATAATAATAATGATGATGATGATGATGATGATGATGATGATGATGATGATGATGATAATAATAATAATAATAATAATAATAATAATAATAATAATAATAATAAATAAATAAATCTTTCTGTTTAATGAATTCGTCCCTTCATAATAAATGTTTTATGTTATTTGCCTTCAGATGTTTTAATTATTATGAAGATGAACAACAACTTGATCGGGATTTCCCACTAACGTAACTGTTGTATGACGGAGGTACGTTCCCTGCTGCCCGTGTTGGAACTATAATTAGCCAAATTGATTGTTGTTATGTATGATAAGGATGAAGATTTTTAAAAAACCCAATGCTCTTTAAAAAGAAAAAATAATAAAAAAATATATCATTGGTCTTTAAAATAAAAATAAAAAATGAATTTAAAAAACATTATTAAATTTTAAAAAACCATTGCTCTTGAATCATTACGTTGCTCCAGCAACATCTAACAGGTTGAAATTAAATTAAACTGTTGTAATTTGTACTAATTAAAAAGGGTCATTAGATAAGCTGGCCTGGGATTTAAAAAAAACAAAACAACAACAACAAAAGCATAGCTCTTGAATAAAACTATCATTCATTGTAAAAAAAAACAAATAAAACAAAATATCATATTTAAAAAAACAAACAAACAAAAAAAAACAACAAACAAACAAACAAACAAACCATGCCCTCACTCGGCATTCATTATGAACGTTCATTCAACGTTGGGAATCACGATCTCGTTGGCCGCCCGCCCGACTGCTGATGGCTCTAAAGATTCGTCTCGATGTGGTATTATAGATAGGTCAAAGTTGACGTCACTCA